>NW_014556430.1:376506-466890 GCF_001313825.1 Dinoponera quadriceps
GGAGGGGGGGGGGGGATTTCAGAAATTACAGAAATGAGACTGTCACTCGCGCGAACACGTATTTCGCCTTACGCATTTCCGTAATATACCGTAATGATCAATGAACACAACCACGGTGATAAGTTGCAATTAGGAGCATGAATAATTCAAAGGCGGAGCCAGTGGGTTTGTAAGTACCAATTTATGCGGGATATTCCGATGGGAGGGAATTGCGGAAGCGTTGAAAGAAGAATCGGCATTTCAACTGTGCGATAATAATAATGCGAAGCAATGAGAATCGTACAAGTGAAATCGTTGTTACATTATATTTCCATCAGTGTAGGAATCAATTCAATTAGTACGATTCGTGGATATGATCGGTCGAGGGAATCACCGGGGGTACAATCGATCATTGTTCCTGCACGTTGCCCTTTGATTATATCCGAGTGCGATTGAATCTTACTGGATATTTCGTTATCCAAGCAAAAATGCCGAGCGACGATATCGCTTGGCATTTAAAGATATTACGGGGAAAGCGTTTGCCGGCGTTGCGGCGACGGTGCAGCGGATGCCCTTTCTCCTCTCGTCTTACTCCCTCGCACATAAGTTCTCCAATTTATAGTAATTGGTGAATTTATTACTATTCCCGGCCGCAACTTTGCGCCAGTACAGTCCCGGTGAAGAGTTAAATGGCTTTAATTACCGCGGGTTATCGCGCTCTCTCGGATTCGTCCGGTTTGACGAAGAGGCCTCGTCTTTCGTATACATACATATGAAAGGGGGAGGAAGGGGGGAGAAAAAAACGTAGAGCATTACACCTGGGAAATATCCGGTGATTGGAGCCATTATACCTGCATTTAAAATTGACAAATCGGATAGCTTCGTTCCCGGTAGATTTTTCCTACCGTTACATCGACGCAGTCCCGCGGAGATTTGCATCTCTATCGTCGGAATACGAGAACCGTAAACCAGTTTGTATTTTTGCAGCGGAAACGCGGAACACCTTGCACAGGGACAGTCGAATTCGCAGTCGACTTTCTTCTTCTGCGGCGGATCGCATTGTCGACTTTGTCGATCACGTGCTTGAACACGGGTCTACGAAAAATCGTGGTCGGCCATGCAAATTCGTAGAGAGAACACGGAGCACCGGGATGTCGTCCATCACCATCATCACCAGTAGCACTACGACATCCCGGCGAAGTTGATCTAAATGGATGCCATTATGCTCGTTGTTCATGTCCCGTCGTGCGTAAATCCCTTTTTTGTGAGAACGTGGACATTATGACGCTCTTTGAACTCGTGGGAATAAGACCTACCGCGTGGTCAAATATGGCGGTTTACTTAGTTAGTTTATTTTTATCATGCGCTTTTAATACGCGCGTTGACGCGCGTGTAAATACGCGTAGTTGAGAGCTTAAGTACCTTAACTAAAGGTAATACGCGCGATGTGCTATTCTTAATGGCTCTTATTAGAGCACTCCGTCCATTTTCTTACGTAGTACGTCGTCTACTGTTTTACGGACCCCCTGAATAGTCCGCCGCTCGTGAAGTTTCTTTCGCAACGATGGTCTCGAAGTTAGCTTTCCGCCGGCAATGTAATTTCACACTTTTAGCCTGCAACATAGCTCTTTGAAGGCCAATGCAGGTTTTTATATTGTTCTGGACTATAAAAATCTAAAAAATTCTCGTATATTTTTGGAAATTTAATAACAAGTTTTCACAATTATAGAAGTCGGATTCTATTTTATTTATTTTTTACAGATTGAAGTCGGAGCAGAAACATCGAAAAAATGGGATTTTGTAATTTTTTATGAGTGAAAAGAAACAAATCCTTTTAGGATACTACAATACTCAAGAATATGTACTTCAGGAAAAAATAGTATAATGATGTTGGTTCGAAAAAGTTGAATTATTTGAATATCTGAAATTGAAAATTTGTGGGAGAAAGAAATAGTCTCATTTGGAAAAAAAAATAATAACATTTTTACAGCAGATAAATCATTTTAATGTCAATTTATTTCTATCAAAATTAATGTACACATGCAAAACATATTTATGTAGCACAGTCTATATACAATAATGTGTGTGGTGTTCCTCGTCCGCTGGTTTAGTACATAATGTACAGCAATACATAATTTTTTATTTAAAAAATATGTAAAACATTAAAAAATTTATTTACAAAGAGAAATTTTATATATTTTTTTTAAATTAGTAAAAAATGATATAAAACATTGAAAAATCTATTTTAAAATCCTTTTAAAAACAAAATCTTTATATGTTCATTGAAATTAACGGCAAAAATCCAAATTATTAATTTGCAAAAATACGTGGTCTTCAACTTTCAAAGACACACGTTACCGGGGGAGGGTGAAAAATTCCAAATTTCCCCCTTCACGAATTGGTAGATGACTTATTCTTACATTATAATCGATCATCTTAAACTCTTTTCTCTTTTACATTGCGATTAGTTTTGTACGCTTCCCTCAGCTCGGTTATCAAAGGTCCGGTCCTAAAAATGACGACTGCCGTCGCGTTGCAACGCTGTGTCGGGTAGGCAAGCAAAAGGAAGGAAACAAGATCGTCCAGGGGTCAAAGTTAGAAAACATCCGCGCGGTGTTAGAGTAGTAGTGGTGGTTGGTTAGTGGCGGTGATGCCCGAGTGCAGTTCCTCCACATGTGCATTCGGGTATGAGGAGATGACCGGAGAGAGGGGTGTTGGTGGTGGTGGAGGCGCGCGGGACCCACTTGTTCGCCGGCGGGTTGGCTCGACACTCGTGAGCGCGTTGCCGGTGCGGCAACATCGGGTGCTTCCTCTGCTTCGGCGCGACCGACGGCGTTCACGTTTCCGCGTCGAGGAAACCGGCGACCACGCGGATGTCACAGCACCGGACGACCTGAGGCAAGATCAGGGTCCTGGGAGAGTCGCAGGCACCGACAAGAATCAAAAGGTGGTGACGGCCGGTGTGATTGCAACTGGGACGTTGCAGAGAGAAAGTGCACGAGGTCCGGCGCGGCGAAAAGTCGTATCCTCGAACGTGGGGAACATGTTTTGAGCGAGCGGAAACAGTTTCGACGTACGGTGACTCGCATTTACTCTGAGGAGAAGAACGGAACCGAGAATGACGACCGAGTCGTTGTCGCGCGAGGTGGACGCGCATATCGTCACCATCCTGACGAGGTTGTCGGCCCTCCGGGAGAACAACGCCGATGTCGTCGAGAGGAAGGCACCAATGTCGATCGAGGCTCGCAGTCTGGAGCTGTGGCGCGCGGTAGCCGTCGAGTGTTTCGCTACTTTTCTATTCAGCCTGGTTGTATCCGGTGCAGCCGCGGCCTCCGCTGTATCCGGAAGCGGGCTCTCCGTGTTAGCTACCGCGGTGGCTTCCGGCTTCGCCATCGCCGCGATCTCCCTCATCTTCAGCCACGTGAGCGGTAAGACTGCCATTATTATTTCAATTTTTCATTGCCGCAATTTGTGAGCGAGAGAATTTGAGATGTTGCGTATACGTCCTGCGTAACGTTTTGCTTAAAATGGAGCTACCCAAGAGATGGTTCTGAATTCACTTTTCGATAACGCTTCTTAGCCAATCAGATGGTTCTCAAGCCACTTTTAGAGGCATTTATCGATGAATACGACGAGTTCAGAATATGGGCCAATAACTTATTTCTGCAGAAACAAATTTCAATACATTGCTTGGTTCCAATTTTATCCAAATTTCATTGAACTCTCACTCATCTCTTTTCACCACAAATATACAAAAAGAGGCGAATTGAAATAGATATTTTATAGAAATTAAACTGTCCGTAAAGAAACGTTTCAGTCGGTGACTTCGACGTTCAAAATGTAACTTAACGTCATTTTGTGAACGATCATTGATTATTAATTATTATTATAATTTTTAACTGGCGCAACTGAGAGCGAGATGATTTGAGACATTACGTGTATACGCGTTGCGTAACGTCTTGCTTAAATAGAGGCGTCACCCGAGACAATATATGCTTCTGCAGTAGCGAATTTCAACACATCATTGGTTCCAAATTGATCTAAATTTCGTCGAGTTCTCATCTATCTCTTTTCACCTGTAAATACGTAGAAAGAGACGAATCGAAATCGAAGTTACACCGAGAGAAAAATATATTTCGTATTTGTAACTATAATCGTTATAGTAAAAAAATTAGTCGGGAAAACCATTTTTCAGGTAAATATTATTATAATGTCAGTGATGCAAATTTTATATACATATTGTGGAAAGCTAATGTCGTTGCAACCGCAGCTAATAAATTTAGCTGCGGTAGCAACGGCGTTAGCTACTAAAAGTAAAATGCATTTGTCGCAAGGTGCAACTATATTGTTCGCTGCAGCGCCTTAATTCGAACAGCTAATAAATTTAGCAACGATATCAGCTGTGTCTACTTTAGCTCCTTTAACTTTTAACCAATTCTTTCTCCAAGTGTAGTTGAGGCCTCAAAATAATTATAATTTCTGTTGGTGTAACTGATATCGATTAAAAGAAGCGTTTAACTTGCGTTTGCGATTGTTTTCGATCGTGGCTGCGACGCTCCTGCGTCTCCTATAAAGCGGTCGAAGGATAATTGTGCGAAGGGTCGCGAACTGCTCAAAGCAACTATCTCGTTGCGTCAATGGTTCTGTTCCTTGTTTTGTGCCGTGTCGCTCGCCAGCGGCCCTCGCGATTTCTCTTGATTGACTCGTTAACCGATTACGCTGGCCAATGTGGATATTAAACGCTGCGTATATGCGTGCGCCGCTCGAAACGCATGTGAGCATTCTCGGAGTACGTTGCAGCGGCATGCGCACGACGACGCGTGCAAACTTGCAGTCCTGGTGAGCCCGGCGCGCGTAATAGCCTCAACGCTTATATTATTGGGGTTACCGCGATTTTCAACGGTGCGTACAAGTGCGCACACGGTTAAAAATCGTAGTCGCCACGCGTCAAGGCTGTTATGCCGGTTTTTATATTATCATAATGGAAACCTGATCGCGTTTCTGCGTCATTCACTCTCTCGCTTCGTAATGAGCGAGTGAGATATGTCAATTAGGACCCGTTGCTGTTCATTGAACAAATTTATTTACTATTTCGGTGCAACCGTTTTTACTGCAAATCAAAGGGTATGGTAAGTACACACTTGTGTGTGTAAAATTACACATTTATGTGCGCGATTTGATTTTCCGTCATGAAAATTACACACTCTTTGCTGCGTAAAAAAATTAATTTACGCGTTTAGATGTGCAATTTAACATATTTCACTGTGTACAATACATATTACAAAGTGTGTAAAAATGAAGGAATGAACAATTGGTTATAAATGTATACACGTATAGAACAATTTTACATACAGAGTTCCTCTTATACGCGAGTCTTGCGAGTAATTATAGGGAAATATGCAGTTAAGTTGTTGAGAAAATTCTTTATGTTTTTCTATAAAAAGTTCAGTAAAAACGTTAAGGTTTTTTTCTCCTAATAATAATAATAATAATAATAATAACAAATAATAATAATATCTCTAATAATACATTTTATAAATGCTCTTTATAATTTAAAAATCACTGAGTCTTCCAGATATTAAGAATTATTCAAATACGTAACAAACGTATATATTTATTATAAAAATATATATGAAAAAATATGTATCATTTATCCATAAAATGTATAATAAAGTGATTACACGATTTCACGCACGTAAGTTTGTAAAAATTACACACTTGGATTTGCAATGTACCAGCAGGTTTGCATTGTGTCAAATAAAATAGAAACTAATACGATAAAACACGAGAAATAAGGCAGAAGCAGAAATTGTTGCTCGGGAAACGCCTGACTAGCTTGGTCACTGATTTTGTAAATTTTCAACAAAGTGAACCGAGGTAAAACTTGCGTCAAAAAGAAGCACCGATCAAACGACGGTGCATGAATGTGAAGAAAAAAAGAAGGGATCGCACGATCTCCGTCCGTCTTTGATGCTTCCCTCTTCTTTACACGGAAATCCTCTTGCATGCAGGTGGACACGTGAATCCAGCGGTCTCCGTGTCGTTCGCTTTGTGCAGACGGATCTCTCCACTTCGCGCGGTGCTCTATATAGCGGCGCAATGCGGCGGCGGGATAGCTGGGGCGGCGATGCTTTATGGGTGAGTCGTGTGTTCGATTTATCGTCTTTGAGAAACGAAGCGTCACTTTTACTTTGCTGCGGAACAATTTGGCGTTGCGCAAGATCGCCCGAGGCTGTCAACGATCGTTTAGTAAACTCGCTTTAAAAAGCCCGGGGAGGTCGTCACGAGACAGCTTGCCTTCATCACTTCGTGGCCGTGTGGAGTTATTAGCGAAATAATTGTAGATATTGGGCACACAAATTGATCTTTCGTACTCTCGTCGGTTCTTCTTCCTTTTCTCAGAGAAAGAGAGAGAGAGAGAGAGGGATTGCAAAAATCAACGTAAATTTAATTTCTGCAACTTTTCAATGTTAGCCACGAGTCTTGACAGAAAGTCGAAGGTTGCACCTTGGCTTATTTCACGATAAAGCACGTCACGATCAGATATATATGTGGTCGGTAAAAAGGTTGCGGTACTTTTCAATTTCATGGATTTCAGAACGGGAAAAGGTCGTCTGACCGTTCCGGCAGTTTTTGTTCCTTCGGAAGCACGTCGAAGGAAGAAATGCGTCGCAACCGTTTTACCATCGACTATCTGTGCTGTAAACCTCAGAAAATGATTAAAGTATCTCTAAGCCTTTTCCTGAGGAAAATCGAAACTCACTATACCGACTTGATAAATTGCTTTGACGCTCAATCAATTGCGAAGAGCTAGTTGAGTAAGTAACAGTGTGCGCTACGGTAATGTTCAGTTAGTGATTTTGTAAGAGCGACGAGTAATTGCAAGAAAGTCGATCGTGCAATCGTCCGATATGTAAAGTGATCTCTTGATGCTCCGCCGTATTAAGAGCAGAATGAGATACACTGGTGCGTGAGGACAGCTGCTAGATAGGAGAAGCAGGAAGGCATGTGGCCCGTCCAAAGCCGGGCCGGGTTTTCTTCGAAGCGTTCGTGCGGCTGCTGGCAGGCCCGAGCGAGTTTCGGAAGGAGCGTAAATAATATCCAGCGTGATTTCTATTTCGCGTCGGTCACGCATAACGGCGAGCGAAGCGAACGTTTCCTTCGGTAATTTCGCGCTTCCTCTTTAGCAAGATTCGCCCTTAACGAGACGCACGATGTAATCGACGATTATTTTCGCATCGGCAACAATTCACTCATACATATTTCACAAAACATTATACGTGAGTCTGTACGAGATGCGTAAATTAGGATGGGTTAGAATCATCGTGCGTTAATGAAAGTTTACAAAATAGAGGTTCACGGGTATTCAGAGAGGTAGCCATACTTCACAGGTAGCCGGCGACAAAGAAGTTGCAACGCATTCCTGCCCGATGAGTCTCCCCTTTTTTGAAGAAGCAGAAACGGCGAAATGGTCAGACGATTTTCTCCTGTTCTGGAATCCACGGAAAGTGTTCCAATTTTTTTACTAACTATTATATATATACTTTTCTATAATTTCATTTAACTATCTAAGTAATGCTAATTTTGAAGCATAATTAAGACAAATATCACACAATATTAACAAATATGGAGATATATTTTTTTTACTAATGTTTTTTATTTATATGTAGTTAAGCTAATAGAAGTGCATACCTGATACACCATATTGTTATATACACCATATTATTTTTTGCACGAAATAATATGATGTATAAATATTTAAATATGTATATATGTATGCATATCGCGGATAATTACTAATAAATTGTAAATTTCCTATATCTATTTTCAAAACAGAATGGTCAGTAATTCTGAAATTTTTGTGTAATATCTATATTAGTTCTTAATATCAATAGTTTTTTCATTAAAAAATTAAAAATAGAAATTAAAAATAGAGCATTAATCTCAAGGAATACGTATTAAAAAATATCATCTTTAGTTGCGAATATCTCAATTTCCGAGTCAACTATTTTCTAACTTCATAGACGTGTAGGTAGTATTTCCATCAATGTGTAGTTAAAATTGAAAAGAATTCTGGAGAAAATGGCTTGACGGATCAACTATCTTAAATTGAAAATCACTATAATCGCTCACTGTACTTTTATCTGTACTTTTATCTTAATGTAGTGCATGTTTGCGCTTATATATACGTAATCCACATTAAATAGGCAAATTGAAAATTGAAAAAATAATGCCTCTGGTGAGATCGTTGCATATATGTGACACTGGTGGCGCGAAGGTAATATCTAACCGTGACGCATTACGCTGTAAAATTTCGTAAAAGGTCTCGAGTCCGATCTTCCACGCCGTAGGAAAACCTAGGGTGCATCTTGCAAGCATAACCGTAGATAACTTCGCTAAACATGATACGTGCTGTATCGCGTAACGCAAACAGCGTACGCCCTATCAAGCGTGTATGGTTTCGTATACTGATGTACTTCTTATACAAACTTGAGAGATACCGATACATTATGGATACCGAGTTCGATAAAACACTTCCCCTCGCATCGATATATATATATATATATATATATATATATATATATATATATATATTGGGCAACCCCACGCTCGTGCAATTAACCATCACCGAATGCATTATGTTTTTGTTGCTGCCGCATGTCGTGAGATACGAAGTTCTTGCATATTGGTTTCTAACGCGTTTCTAACGTGAAAACTTCGCACAAGGCCCGGGACGAAAAGCTGTCTTCGAGAGGCGCGAACGATCACGTTTCCCCCCCCCCCTTCCTTCTTTTGCTTTCGCGAAAATACGCTGCGAAGCACGGATGTCCTAACTCACTCTTCGGAAACGTTACGATGCACGTAAGCGCATACATCTCCGAGCCAAATCGCCCTCGATATATGCGAGCCGCTGCACGTGCCCCGATCTCGCCCTGGGCAGACGGCTTCCATCTCGCAGGGCGAGAAAAAATAAAAGGGGGAAGCTGGGCTGGACCAAGAAGCGGCGCATCGTTCGGAGCGGCAGCTGAGAGGGCCGAGCGTGGTACGAGACGCGTGAAACAAAGCGAGAGAGACGAACGAGATGAAAGACGAAGATGAGAAGACGGAGGAGGGCGATATGAAGAGTGCGTCTGTGAAATAATCGCGCCATATTTTACAGCCGTTTAATCTAGGGGAGACATTCGGCTGGGAAGCGCGCGATATTACGTCGTAATATAGCCGAACGGTCTCGGCTCTCTTATTGGCAATACGGTGGAGTAATATTTATAATACTCGTTTCCTCTTCCTTGGTAATTAAACGGGAGAGACGAAAGGCCGCGCTATGAAGCCGCCCGGAGCGGCGCAACAAGTTGGCGCGAGGTGCACGCGCGACGAAGGAGATCGATCGAGACCGTAAGACGACGGCGAGGGAGACATTATTACACGCGCATTACCCGTTGCAACGAACGATTACCGTATGTTGCCGAAAGAAAGAAAAAAAAAACTACGGAGAGTCGTCAATAATTGAGAGGGAAAGGTGGAGCGTGCTAAAATGCTCGGAGGAATGCAAGAAGTTGGCACGAGGGCAACAGGATGCAGGAGATCGAAGCCGGCCGATCGAGGGTGGCGAGAAGAGGAAAGGATGAAAAAAGAGGAGCGTGGCAGGATGGTAACGAGAGGAGGAGGGGAGAAGCGAGAGAAAAACCAGCGAAGAGGCTGGACGGGGAAGGTGGAGAAAATGAGACGGAGCGATGAAGACACAAAACGGAGGCAAAGCGAAGAGGAACGCCGGAGGAGGTGGGGGAGGCAGAAAGAGGCACGCGTAATTGGCAGGCGAGGGAGAACCTCGGAGAAGGTGAGCACCTGCCTCGTCCCGCGGCGGTCCACCGCCTCGCAGCTGCCGCAGATGTTCCCCGTGGACCAAAAAAGATCGCGCGGAAAAAGGAGCGAGCGTCGGGCGCTGAACGACGAGGATAATGAATACCTATGCATGCCGAGGTGGGACAAGTTTCACGGCACGATCGGGAGGAAATCGGCCCCGTGAAGGAGGACACGCCGCGAGACACGATCCGAGGAGCGCGCGCGCCCTCGACTGCCTGCCGAGCAGATGTTCCCGCCGCGTTGCGACGGAGATCATTGTCCGTTCTTCGTCTTCTCCGGCGGCCGCTTCTTCGGCACTATCGCTTGTCGCGGCCTTCGTCGTCTTCGTGCGAAATTTCCTCCCACCTTCTCAGCGCCCGCCGGTGCTACCCTGCGGAGCATCTTGCGAGCTCCGTTATCTTCATGAAGAAGAAGTTCGATTGATCGTAGGACTAAATAGACCTTATATATAAGGGTAGCATCGGAAGATTGAGGAGTTCGTTTACTCGACTCAAAAAGAATTCTTGTATTTGAGGATATCAGCAAACGCATATTTTAGTTGTGAGAAGCAAAGTTTGATGAACCAAAAATTTGGTTCTCTGGAACGAAGGTGAAAAAGATTTGGTTCGGAGAATCAAACTTTGGTTCTCATAGCCGAAACATTTGTTTACCGATGTCCAAGAATTTTATTTGTTGTTGAATTAATTAAGTTTCTCGGTATCGATTTCGGGGCGTCGCGTCTTCTATCTGTCTCGTCACGTCTTCCATTTCGCGTGACATTCGTCCGGCCACCCTCCGACCGCCATATGACCGCACAAAGAGGTAACAAGTGCGCGATATGTACCGAAATAATAATCGAACAATACTCTAGTTAACCGGACGACCAGCGGGGCCTTTCCCGAGATGTCTCAGGGGAATACCGTCGAGCTCGGTGCAGAAAAAAAGCCGGGGCGTGAGAGAGAGAGAGAGAGGGAGAGCAACATCGAAGAGTGCACTTGCATCTGTTGCAACTCTGCCGGATAACGGCGGCGGGTGTAAAACACGCGTCGCGTCGTTCTCCAGGAAGGGCAAGGGGGTGAAAGGGAACCCGGGAGGGTGGAGTCATGGGGAACCCGAGGGGTTGATTTTGGCGCCCCTACCGTCCTCGTTCTTATCCGGGATCGTTCTCGGCGCCGAGCGCGCGTGATCGTGCGCTAGGTAATAAATATAAAAACCGCCTGATAAACCCCAAAGTGTGCCAAGCTGGGTCGCGACGGTAGAGTGGCGGGGGGTGGTGCGGGAAAAATGGTAAAAGCGATAGCCACGAGAGTTTAACTATCCGTGAAAAATTTACTGTCATCTCTTCATTACGCGCACTTACAGGATTCTTCCATTACCGCGCCGGCAGGGGAATGATTTTTTTTCGCGCGAGAATGATAAAAAAGGCTGACGTGATGCGTTTCTCTCTCTCTCTTTTTTTTCTTCCCCTAAGAATCATCCCGTACTGTCGGTACCGCGTATAAAGATCGCTTTGTCTAAATCTTATTTCCATTGTAGCTCTTAGAGTTAGAGTTCGCTCTATGTAACGATAGAATCGACTTCCTTCGTTTTATATTTTTTTTTTATCGGCGAATTTTTAAAGAGCTTTGGACAATATTAAGCCCGGGACCAAGCTTTCAAAGATAGATTTTGCAAGACGTGTTATGTATTTACTACGCGTGCATGATCATACATTTCATCGAAGAAGTAAAAGGGAATAGAAAAGAATCCGCTTTACTATGCTTTATTATCCTATAAGGACAATAAATGGTAGAGTACAATATAAATGTACGGACAACAGTCTCAAGGAAAAGAAAAAAAAGAAAGAGCTAAAAAGAAATGGGGATAAGATAAAAGTAAAGAAATTAAGAATGAAAAGTACAGATTACAAAAATAGTAAAGATAAATAAGGCGCATAATGAGATGAGGATGCCAATTAGTTACCAATGTTCCGTAAGTGAAGATAATGATTAGAAATGACTAATTTAATAGGCAAAGATGTGAGAGTTAATGAGCCGAGAGCAGCAAATTCCAACTCGTAATGCTTGAAATAAAAAAGAAGCACGGCTTTAACGTGCATTTGGAGAGGAGCTTCCGTATTTCTTATCGCGATCGCCTTTTATTGGACGCGTCGGAGATTATACCATTTAAATGACGGGACACGTGCGCCAGGTAAACGCCGGCGTTCTTTCAGACTCCGTTTTCCTTTTGACGCTCTCAATCGATAGGTTTCCCCGATCTATCGAAAGTAGACTTACTTTCGCCGCCGCGAAACTTCGACGTCGCCAATAAAATTCGGCTTATGCCCGTAATCTATGCAAAGCGAATCCGCTCGAATAATTCCTGCCCGAAAATTTCGGGGTCGGCAGAAAATTCGCGCGTTCTCGGAGAATATGAGTCTCGCCGCGGCCGATGAAACCCGCGCAACCGTGTAGAAAGATAAAAGTCGCTTAGCTGCGCGAAGAAATCATCGGCTTCGTAACGAGTCTAGGCGGACAAAACTCGGGGAAAATCCCGAGCGATTATTTCAACGAAGGATTCGCCGGGCATTACGAGAGAGTCGACGTTTTCTTAATTAAAATCTCGAATCTCTTCCTCTTGCAAGATGTAATCGATCGTGCGGAAAATGAAGTTACGGATATTTATATCGAATTACGAAACCATTTTGTCCGCTTCACTCATGTCGTCTCTTCGGATTTTTCAATGGAAGCTTCCACTTGTAAAATTGCTCAATCAGCTTGCACAAGCCTCTCGTGAAATTCCTCGGCAGGAAGACTCGGCTTAAATTCACCGACGAGCCTGTTGTTAAAGTCGTCGAACTGCACGAGAATCGCGTTTACGAGCCCAGTTGTTCCGCAAGATTTGGCCGGTTCCTTCGCCTGTTTCCGAAAGATCGAAGGAAACGGACGCATGGTGGCTCAGGTTGCGCCTATTTGTCAAGGGTGTTTCCTACCACCGCCTTTGCCACGAATCGAAGAAACAGCTGTGAGCTGTGGCAGGTGTGTTGTGACGTCAGGTTTAAGACACACGCAGTGCGCGTGGCGAACCGGATGTCCATCGGCGAACGAAAACAGCTTCGCCGCACATTTCGTGCCCACCACGGGTGGCGCGCCTCTTCGTCCTCCTCTAGCCTCGCTCGTCGAACTGTCTCGTCGACGAGCTATTAACGGGATCCTTCGATCTCTTTTTAATACGCGTACCCTAGTAGAAATTGAACCTCAAGGGCGCCTAACCACGAGGTAATAAATTTATTCCGTATCAGAGTGGCCATCTATCCCCTTTCTCGAGCGTATTCAAAACCGATTTCTCAGAAGAGTCAGTTTAATTTTAGGTCTACCATCGATCATGAGTATGAACTATTATTTAAGCCTTCTATTTTTAAGGACCTTCTATTTTTGTTTAAAATTCTGAAGAGCCTGATTGAATGCTCTACGTTATGAGAATTATTAGAATTTATTCTCATTTAATGTTCTCGCTAGACCCATTAGAAAATGCTTACCTCATTATAGATACATCATACTTTTTATGGTAAATTTAAATCAGTTAATAGTTTATGCTTGCTTGCAAATTTGTTCAATTGTATAATCGATTTTTATCACAAGTCATTGTTTTCACTTAAAGCGACTATTATAAGAAACTTTTAATGCATTCATTTTATTTTAAATTGTACATATATAGACTTTATAATATAATATTTTTTTTCTCTTTTTTTTTTATTATGTCTTGAGTTCGTAATTATAAACCAATAACGAGCCAAAAGATTTAAATTAGTTTATATTAACTAACTACTAATTTTGGAACCAAGTTGATTAGATACGTTTCTACTCGGGTACATACATATTTGCACGGCGAGAGTTATTTTAACGAGGATCGATAAACGTTTGCATGAAAACGACGGACGTAAGTCTGTCTTTCAGCTTGAGGATATTCCGCAATAAGGAAGGCACGATTTATACGGCACGGTGACACGCAATATTCATGTCTACCCTAGAGGTCTCGGATATTGAGTCCTTAATCCGCGCTTTTTCCGACTGTGAGTTCTTTACATCGCCGAATCGATTCTCGCGCGATTCTACCGCCGACTTCGCTATCTGATGATATCTGTTTTTCACGTGTATGATTTCACTCACAGTTCTTTTCACAATTAAGATAATAATAATAATAATAGGCTTTATTGGTCCCAGCATATACATAAATAGAGAGAATGAAAGAAAAATTACAGAAATAGGAAGCAAAAAGCAAGGTATCAGCAAATATTGTTGTTGCAACCGCCTTAAAACACAACTGTCTGGAAATAATTAATTAACAAAATAAGGCAGTGACCATTGCAATTACAAATTTACTGCATTAGCGGCAATATAACTCGGTGGATCCCCCTTTCCGCTTCTTCGTTACGTTTCTCTGTTAACAGGCGTATTCTGGACAGAAATGTTCAAATAACGCGTTTGCAAGCGCGTAAAAACGGCGTTTCGAGAAAATCGACGGGGTTACCACGATGTTACGTTAATTACCGTACAAATTGGGCTTGATTGCGCGTTCCGGTGAGCGTGCGCAGGGACCGCGCACACGCGCAATTATATTTAATATGGTAAAGAATTGATCGTAACGAGACGTCGTCAGAAACAATTTACGGCGCGACCGGTACAATTCCGACAAGAATAGCGCGGCGTAAATGTGCGGTGCGGTGAACTCGGGAAGGTCCGGAACGTTACAAAGAGCGTACAATTTTTCGTAATCTCGCGGTAATACGGCTCTGCTACGTGACGCACGTAGGGGAGATAAATGGGCCGAAAAATAAAAGCCAGGTAGGTCAAGTAGAACGGCCGGCTCTCTCTCTCTCTCGTGAACATTTTTTTTTTTTCGAAAAAACTGCAGGAAAATAATTGAATATAATACTAGAGAGCTGGTAGTATAATTTATATATTTATGTTGAAATTATTTTGAAAGAGAGACGTAATTATACAAATATCTCTCAGAATTGAATGGTGCATCTTGGTAATATTACCAAGACGCTTGAGCGACTCATGACGCACACAAAAACATAAGCAGTAAGATGTAAGCAAATTGCAACAGCAAGTAATCACAGTCAATTATTCTTCGACCGTAAGGAGAATTGACTGTGATTAGTTAATTTTCTTACTGCTTAAGTTATTAGTCTTATTGCTTACGTTTTTCTATGTGTCACAGCCCTTACTTGCAGACTACATATATTTTTCTGTTGATCAACAATGTAAACTATGTTACAGGAGAAATATATATAAGTATTTTACTAGGAATTTTGCATAATGATGCGTTAAAACTCAGTTTAATTTTTTAGCTGAATGTCCCGCAATTTATATTGTTTGCCCTGTGCGATGTGTGCAGCAAACATTCGCATATCACAGTTACTGGCCGGAGATCAATTTGAAGACGGCGGCTGAAATGTTGATAACATTCCCATTATTTACAATTCATTTTGAGTTTCGTTCGGCATACATCGGAACTGTTCCTTCAATATTTCCCGCGTTATCGAGACGGCAAGTCGAACGCCCGTGTGACTTATAGAAAGATGCCTCCCGAATCCTCCGGGAAGAACCCGTTATCCGTTTGTATATAGGACGGGTGTGAAGAGATGCTTTATGCTTTCTAGTATGCGCCACCGTTCGCAGACTAAACAAAACGTGAGAGCTCTTAGCGCGCTCGGAAAGAATAAACTTAGCGATACGTGAGAGAGCCGTGTTGCGAGAGGAAATTACACTCCGCTCTTTTAGGCACTTAATATTTCACGGGAACTTCGCAGGGTAATGCAGTGAAATTACAACGGCAGTTTAAGCGCAGGTTATTACGCAGGTAAATCTTCAAGGTGGCCACTTGACTGTTCGGATTATTATCCAATACGCATTGTTATCCGATATCCGCATAGATGCAATCTTTATAAATTGTTAATTTTTATGTTACATCTCTGTATCGGTTGATCTTCTTTCGAGATTCTTATTCCGCGGGATATATGTGTGTATCAAACAATGTGCTATTCTCGAATCAAAAAACCGTAACCCCCATTGTAAGTTCCGCCAACATTGGCGGATACCGTAAATAGAAGGAAAGAACTTCCACTATTAAATCGGCCGGTTTGAGTTAGGCAGCGAGCGGATGCCAACAGATGGTCGCAACCACGTGTTCGTTTTCAAGAACCTTCCTTCCATTCCTTGCCTGTGAGGCGGCGAATTGGATGCATGCGTGTGCATCGGGTTTTGTACTACGAAATTAGCTTCCTGACATGGCCGTGCTTGGTACGCGCTATTTTAAGATATCGAACGACAGAAAAAAAATCTCGTTGAAACCGATCCGATTTTGCTTCACGATCTTTCTTCTTTTCTCCTTTCGTCCGATACGATTCCATCGAAAATATACAAAAATAAATTGGTATTAATTCAAGACTCATATTCTCATATTAAGCAAGAATATATCATCTCAGATGAAGATAATAAAATTTGCTTATATGAAGAAATTCTACATAGTTCCTAAAAACATTATATTTTTATTATTTAATGATAATTTTCATTTAAATTGAGAGGAAAAAATATTGGATAGAAAGATATCTTCAAACTAAGAATTATACTAATTTGAAGATATCGTTTTTCTACCCAATATTTTTCCTTTCAATTCATAAGAATTATTCTTGAATGACAAGAATATGATGTTTTTAATGGAGCTATATAGAATTTATATTTTCATATAAGAGAAATTATATATATTTTGCTTATATATAAAAATACGAGCCTTCAATTGATACCAATATTTTTTCCGTTTGTACTCGTGCAAATTCGAAGAAATGCTTTTACAGTAATAAAAAAATTATAAAACTATTCTTCGTCCGATATCTCTTAACATCTGGAAGTACTTCTCGATGAAGAAGCAAACGACGCGTAATTCAGTCGGACGGTTTCTCGCGTACAATCGCGAGCGTTTCTTTCGCGCGACCTAAACACGGCATCCGACGGTTTAAGCGTATCGCTGGATTGAATTCGGCTCGTGCCGAAATTAACGAGCATATTACTCTCGGCAGAAGCGCATGCTCCGGTGGAGCACGAGGAAGCCGTCGAACATCACGCAGGATCATGATATGTTTCCGTACTCCTCTCTTTATCTCTCTTTCCTCTTTTTTCTCCTGCCGGTATTATATCCTTAAGCGTGTCCGGCGCAGATAGACGTCTTCGGGGGCCCGCAGACGTAGAACATCTGCCGCGTCGACGGCCCCCCCGGTGCCCCCCGACGAAGGAGAATCATTTATGGGGACCTAAAGCTCCTTTGTGACGGCGACTTACGCTATAGGGCGCCCGAAAAGGATCACGGAGGATTCCTTTTGTGCAACATGTGGCCGGCACGTGTATCCTCGTACGAAGGCACGACCAGCCGATTTACACAGGATCTATATAGGGAAAGGACGCGCGCGGACAGCTGCGTGGTCCTTCGAAAAGGTCGGTAAGATTCTTACGTCGTCGAACATACGCCCGTTCTTACGTGGCGGTCGTTTGCCCCGACGTTTGTAGGATCGATCTTGAAATTCTAACTATTTATTTTCATTTATTTATTCCACCTTTCTCTTTAATCTTGCTTAGAAATTATCGCGATTATTCGCTCAATCTCGATAAACTCGATGAAACGAGCTTGATTTCATTCGATTTCAGACTTCCCATCTTCATTCATCGAATTCTCCCTCATTCTGCGATACATCTTGCTATTTGCCATAATTTTACAACATAATTATATAATTTCTTCTATACACAATTATATAATATAATTCTATAATTTCATGATTGCTACTTTTTCTACGCTTCTTTTTTCTCTTTGTCTCGCTGTCAAGAAGCTGCGGCGTAAAATTCGCTGAGAATTATATTGAAGGAGCGTCATCGCGCATTATTACTTAAGAGCTCCTGTTAATGATCCCTCCCACAGTTCGTTCCCTTTCGGCCGTCTGAGGGATACCGACAATTATTTCTCGACCCTACCACTTCCGCAGTATTACAAGCTCGCGGCGTAATACGCCGCTTTGTCCAAGGTTTCGTTTAATCTATGCGACTTTCTCTCCTTCGTTTCGCATTTAAAATGCCATACGCGTTTGCAATTACACTTACGGCCGCAGCAAAGGTAATGCATTCATTTTACTTTCATTTAGTTCTGTTGAGTCGAGTAAATGGAGGAAGGCGAACTCCTGAATGTATTTCTGAATTATCTTATTATTCGACGTTCGGTTCTTTCAAAAGAACGCTTTTCCTCTTTGTTGCGTCTTTCGAAAATTAAGAATACGATTGTGTTCTCTCTCTTTCCCCCTCAGCGAATTGCCGATGCATCGTGGAGGTAATAATAGTAATACACGATAATAATAATAATACGTCGAATTGCACGGCAAACGCAGCCGCGAAATTATATCCCGTAATAATTTGCTAAAGAGAGCGAGAGTGAAGAGTGCGTAGGTGAATTTGCTCGCACTTGAACGCGCGCTTCCTGTCCTCTGCCTTTCAACTCGAAACAATGCGGAGGGCGGAATTGTGAGGCGACCTGCTTTCTAGTGTGGGGCTTCTCTGCGCCTTTCAAAGAATTTCTGCGCTTTGTTGCGGCCGAGCGCACACCTCGCGCAAGAAACCACATCGGTCGTCTCTCGAGGAGAGGGAGAGAGAAAGAGAGAAATGAAACCCGAAATCACCGGGGCCTGCTTGGTCGGCCACGATACGTCGGTTTCTCGAAAGTGAGAAAAAGGGAACGCGAAAGTGGGCGTCGCGCGTCGGGAGAAGAGCTTCGCTATAAAGATGAGTATTTACCGAGAGAATGAACAACGAATATGTAATATGAATGTGTATCTTCGCGTCTAAACGAGCACGAACTTTTTTTTTGAAGAACCACCTTGTGAGAAAAATCGGACCGAAATGTCCCACACAATATTATGACGTCTAAAATACGTCTTAAAATTTCAATGACGTCTTATAACATTGTCAAAATGACGTATTCATTATATCTTTAAAACTATATCTTATGTCCCGATTTAGGATGCCTTTGAAGTGTTGTTTTAAGGTATTTTAAAAACATATTTGAGATTATTTTGAGAAATTTATATAGATATGTGTGCAATTATAGATTTTTCTAGAATTATATAAACATTAGAAAGGAAAAGATTTTTTATTTATTATTTATTGTGCTGTAATCAGTCGAGAATTATGATTGGACTGTAGATTTGTTCATCTGCCTTGCTCAAGTTGACGTTAGGTATTAATGATAGCTAGGATGACAATAATATTCGGCAGCATTTGCATTAAAATTGTATGTTAAATATTAAGGTTTGAAGCATATGTTGCCGAATGCAATATCATCGATATTTTATTTCAACTTTAAGCAAATGAACAAATTCATAATCATAATTTTAGAAAATTACATGTTTGGAAGAAAAAAGGTTATTACTCGGTAGAACAACTCAAATAGAAATGATATAAGCAAAATTTCCTGGTCTAGCCATAAGTTCTCTAAGACTTCGGCAGATTTTCGTTACACACGTTCATGAAAACCGAAATATTATTGTAATAGTTACTGTAGCAACGTATGAGTAAATGTATTGCTATTCCGTGTAATTGATAATGTAGAAAATTTCACATGCTCCAAAAAATGTCTTAGGTGTCTTTTCATGAAGTCTAAGATATCTTTTGATAACGTCTTGAAGACGTCTGAAATCAAACAAGACGTCTATAATACGTCTTTTCGACATGCGTATCGTGTGGAGTTCCTTTCGGATCCATTATCACATATCCATTTTCCAAGTTGAAACAACGAAAGTTTGCATTCAACAATCGTCCAGTCCTTCGAGGTCGAGTGATTCATACGAGAGGAATTGCTCTACTCTCCAATTCACTGTCTCCCCAGCAACGACTTTACGGTTCACGCCCTAATTTTATGGTCTGACCACGAACGCCGGCATCTGAACTTTCCCATAGCCAAGATTTTACAATGGCATCGGAGCGAACGCTTCGATCATCTCCCGGGCGGCGTTCGTCGTCACATGTGCGATATTCCTTGCACGGATGAGGTGAGGGGGAGGTCCCGAAGCGGTCTGGAGTGTCCAGGATCGGGCGAACGAGAGGGGGTTGATCGTGTTTCGACGAGAAGGGAATACGCGGTTCAGCGCGCGGAAGGGGGTATCAATAGCTCGTTAATCGCGACGGAGGGTGAGTACTCGGGGCGATACACATCCCTCGTGCCTCCCCTACCGCTCTCCTTCTTGAATTGAAATTTATTTAAAACGACGCACTGACGTGCCCCGGGGGTTTGCGCCCCCTCTCCTTTCTTTCTCCGGGCCCTCGTGTGAGAATTGCGAAAACGGCGCGCAAGGTTGCCGGGACACTGGCTGCACGCTCTCGAGTCAAGTGCACGCGAGATTAAACCTTCCTGTCTCGCCTGGACGACCACGCCGCTTTCATCGTCCACTGACGAGCCCTGAGAACACGGCTCGCCTCTGAGCCGAGCACGCACTCTCATGTGAGATATCGCGAAAGCCGTATGTGCTCGGCTGACAATGCAACGTCACATGCAGAATCCAGGACGGGGGGCGTCTGTCCACACAGATCATCCTCGGAGTGGAAACCCACTCGAAACAACTGAAAAGTGATAGTATTTTTTGTATTATTGGAAGCGATAGTGAGAGTACTGAGAGTACTCGCAAGAATGAATGATTCACTCTGTATGAGCGGAAAATTACTGAAATTCGAATGGTCACTACGCTTTTCGAGTGAGATTTTACTCCGCGAAATTTATAGAGCAAAGCTTCGCTTCGTCGTCTCCCCAGTAACGATTTCACGCTTCACGCTACGTCCTAATTTCATGGTCTGACCATGAACGTCAGCATCTGAACTTTCCCATAGCCAAGACTTTATAATGGTCTCTCGATGTGCGGTAAACGCCGCAAGCTCGGAGGGGGATCGTTCGATGTTCTTACGACCTCGAAGAAACCCGAGGAATTTCTGCTGAGATGATGATCGAAAGATCGAAGGATCGCCAACTTGACTCAATCGTTTTGGGGACTGTGAGTCAAGGAGTTCACGGTTGTTTTATCTGCGTTAACCGTTTTAGTGCCAGGAATTTTTAAAAATCCGTGTCGCCATGCAGCGCGATAGCGCTTCGTTCATTTATCTGCGAGTAATGCCGATCGCGCTGCTCTTTTTTTTTCGTCGAAATATGCCGATCGCGCTTCATTTCACCAGTTATATCAGAAACGTTATACTAAACACTCAAAAGTTTGCGAAATTCGAAACCGAGCGCGTTGCGAATTGACGATCGTGACCAAACATCGCGGCACATTTCACCACAGTACGCGAACAGCGCGATTGCGCTGCGTGGCGCTAAAACGGTTAATCTCGAAATGAATTCACGGACGATTCGCTGTGCCATTCATACATCGTATTATATATATTCGGGAGAATAGTCGTGCAGTCTCCCTAATCGTTCATTCGGGGGTCTTCGTGGGCCGGGTGGTAAAAAATACGTCGTTATCGCTTTCGCGCATTCGCCATCGCGACGTAGCCGTTCACGTGGGAAACCGGGACGCCGGGTTTTCCACAGAAGTAAAAATCCGCTTATCACGCGAGGGCACGCGTGTAAATAAAAGCGCCGCCCGTTTCTCGCCCCCTTATTTTCACGAGCGAGGTTGATCCCAATTGTGCGGCCATGATCTGCATTTCTGATTTCATCAATTCGCCCTTTCTCTCTTTCACTTGCGACGTATCTCTCGCCTGCTTTCGACGTACAGAAGCAGCAGGGAGGGTGAAACATTGTCATTTGCATCGAGAGACGGGGTGTTTCGTGTCCGACGATGAGGAAGAATGCGAGGGGCGGCGCAGATCGCAACTTGAGCCTAGCATTTAGCCGCGAGATTAATCGCGATCGTGTGCGCGGATAATACGCGGGGAAAAGTTGCGGAGGGGTGAGGGCGCACAGGTGCAGCCCCGTGGAAATTTCAGGGGTAAATGGTACTCGGGACGAATTAGCCTCTCTAGTAAAAATGGCGCCGCTGATGCACAAGGTGTTCCGGTCGATCTAGATTTTTCAGGGCGATACGACAGAACAGACGAACACTTGTAGCTAAAATTTAAATCGGGAATCGAAATATCCCGGAGGGAGGAACGAAGACGGGATCTTGCCTCTTTGAATATGGAATAACATTTGCTGACACAACGTTAATCCTCAAATTGACCCCGCATTTTCGCTTATTTCACAGCATGTACGCGCTGTTTCTCTTCTTGAACGTGAAACAGGAATGTTATTATTTACTTCTTTTACCTATTTTATATATTAATTACATGAAAAATGGACAACATGAGGTCAGATCCGACCTCACCTTCCTGGATATCTTGAAAGTCCATTTTGCCATTAGAGGGTTAAATTGGAGATTTTTAGTTCAGAGGGCAAGGACGATTCCATAATCACCGTGA
The DNA here is from genome assembly GCF_001313825.1 of Dinoponera quadriceps. Taxonomy (NCBI): domain Eukaryota; kingdom Metazoa; phylum Arthropoda; class Insecta; order Hymenoptera; family Formicidae; genus Dinoponera; species Dinoponera quadriceps. Next base: position 398,793 of record NW_014556430.1, read on the forward strand.
ATATGTCACACGTTCGTTCCGTCGACGCCAAATAAATTAACCGTCAGGATTTTTCCAACCACCGTTGTTTCTGTCGTGCAGACCTCGACATTGATCGTGAAGGAAGCGCCTGGGCCGGAAGATGACGCGAAACAGACGTGATTATGGTAATTTCATTGAAACTTGTGAATGCTGTACTCGAGGAATCTTGCTTCGAGAAAGTCACTCGAATAGTCTATGCATGTATAAACAGCGTGGATGGAATTCATTACGAAGACAATGACGGAGGAAGCGTCGAAAGACATAGTCGATATCAAATAAATAAATAAATAGCAGATTCAAAAGAAGCGTAAAAAAGGAAACGTCTTGAGAGGCGAAGAGAAGAAGACGAAGAAATGGTGACTCTTACTCAAAGGTCGATGGACTAAAATTAGCCGATTTCGATCCCCGGAGTGGCAAGCAAAAACGATATGTTCTTTTTTTGTAGTTAAAAAATTTTTAATTCGGGAAAAAATCGGGAAAATGTTAAAATTAGCATATGAAGCTATCAACCGTCTAGTATTGTAAATTATCAAATTCCCGAGGAAGGTAACGAATGGATACGCTCGCTTGGACATATTTGTTACGCAATACATCTGTGACATGTGCATACTTTTTTACAACTAAACAATTTCAACAAACACGTTCGAGTTTGCGCGGGGACGCTCGAGGGAGGTGACCACGAGTGAGGTCAGGTCTCTGCGACCCCGTATGATTATATGGACTGAGAAAATCAACGGGAGTTTTATGCTAGGGAAGAAACGTCACGAGAGAGAAACATCGGGGTCGCATTTAAGGACCCGCGGATGCACCGGCTAATATAAACATTACACCGCTGGGACCGACTTACCGCGGGGGGTTTTTATGCGGGGTGCGCCTCTCGCGACAGGTTTCAATGGGAAAATCATCGTATATTATATCGCGGTCGTGTAACTCGCGCATACTGACGTTACTGTCATATATGGGGGACCATATGCGATCATTTTCGCCGGACCTGATCGATAACCTTCTCCTTTCTGTCTGGAGGGAGAAATGGTTCTCGTCATTTTTTATTTTCATCGCGTCCTGATTCTCCTTATGACGATATGTTAGAAAAAGAAACACGTCGCACGATAAACTCTGATAAATAATTGAGAAGATGATGGACTAAAATTAGCCGATTTTGATCCCCGGAATGACAAGCAAAAACGATATGTTCTTTTTATGTAGTTTTTGATCTGTTGAATCTGATCCTGATTTTTAAAAAATTTTAAATTCGGGAAAAAATCGGGAAAATATTAAAATTAGCATATGAAGCTATTAAATATCTAGTACTGTAAATTATCATTGTTGAGTTTTAGGAAACGTATTCATTCGTGTTTTCTTGATAGTAAAAAAAATGATAATATTTTCATCTCTAACAGTTCATGTTCTGATCAGTCTATCTATCAGAAATCTCTCAGAATGATGTTGTTAATAGTGATAGTTAATAGTGAAAGTGATTCTAGACAGAAATAATTATTTCACTTATTTTCTCCAAATGTTTTGTTTTCTTTTTCTTATGTATGTATCTTTTTATGTATAATATACAGATTTCCGTTGATTAAAAGTATCTTACTATTGCAGTATTTTACTGCTGGAAATTGTAAGATTTATGCAAGAAATATTTTTAAGTACTAAAATCCGTTTTGACCGAATAAGGCTTTCTTCATTTATTAATCTGTATTATTCACATATCGATCGATGTTCACTTAATGTCGTTTATTTTATTATAGTTTTACATTTTCATTAACATATTATTCTCATAGTAGCTTTTTATATATTTAATAGCTTCACATGCTGATTTTAATACTTTCCTGACAAATTGGAAATTTGTAAAGGTCAGAATCAAATTCAGCAGCTTAGAAACTACTAAAAACATGCCGTTTTTACTTGCTACTCCAAAATCGACCTATTTTACCCACCGTCCTTTTCAAACAGTGAATAATTCTAGCAGCAAATAATCGAACATTTCTCCGTGTTGTATATCGAAGATTCTTTTCTTTCTTTTTCAGAGTAACTAAACCTTCGAACACGCAGACTCTGACGTCTCCCGGCCGGCTGGGAGGCCCGATTGAAAGACTGCTGGTCGAGTTAGCGTTATCGGTGCTTATCATGCTGGCACATTTCGCCGCCGACTCACCCAGATCACTGCCACCTGCAATCTCTACGAAAGCTGCCGGGGTTTTAGCCGCAGCCTACACAGCGGCCACTCTCGTTTCCGTAAGTTCACTTCTCGTGACGATTCATGACGAATCGTGTCCTCTTGACTGAAAGAGACGATTAAGATCGGGAAACCTATAAGAGAGAGAGAGAGAAAATGAATGAATGAATGAATGAAATATCCTATTATATAAAATTATATTTACCGATTCCTTTTCATTTTCGTTATTAAGAAATAAAAGAGAATATTATAAAATTTGATTTTAAATCCCCGATTTTTGGAATGACACAACGTTTGTAACTTAATATAATTAAAGCGTCTCATTTATATAATATAATGAGATCGTCGTATAAAATAATTGAATTTCCTTCGACTGGGTAATTTTCTCTCTTCGGAATAAATTAATTCCACTGCTGTGTGTTGCCTTTTTTCTTGTTAAATGGTCGCTGTGCGAGAAGAAAAAGCGTTTCTCTTTCAGCAAATGTGCGTGCGCGCAACTAAATAAAAGAACAACGCGCTCTGCTTTCTTCTTCCGCCGTGCATGTCGTCCTCTCTCGCAATCGCTCTGTCCAAAAGCGTCTCTCCGGCTCTTTCCAATCGGGCCGCATCTTTAAAGAGCACCTGCCGTTGGACGGGAGAAGGGTGGGGTCGCGGAGAAGTGGTGGGCAGGAAGATGAAAGAAAGAACTTGATCCTGGACCCACCTGCTCCGGAACGAGTGTTCACAATGCACCCCAAAACGAAAAACATCAGAACCACCGTTCTGTGAAACACGCGTTGAATGTCGATTCTCTCGCATCGGCGAAATCGAACAAATTCGTTGCTTACGGACTAAATTCCCGGCCGCGAATTCCCGATCTAATCGCTCTTTCTCTGTTGCCCGAATCTTCAAACTATCCTACACATAGAGAAAAAAGATCGGTTGAATCAATGTGGCAATGAACTAACCGAATGCGTTTCGGTGAAAGGGAATTTCTCGTCTTAAGAACCGAATGTAGTTCGTAAGATCTATAAGTACCTTCAAGGAAGGTTTTCAAGGAAAACGTGTTTTGTTCGTTCGATGTCACGTTATTTTAACGCGTTAATTTAACGTTCGGGAGAAATACGATTTTTCTGAATTTTTCCGCAGATTTTTCGACTTCCTTCCAAGGAAAAATCGCAAAAATTGTTTTTTAAAATTACATTAATTCGACCAATCTTTTTTCTCCGTGCGTAAATATACTGAAAGAGCCCGAGGTAAAAATTTTATAACTCGCCAAACCATAACAAATTTGACGACAATTTTATCGAATTAATTGAATTAATTTTCGATTAGTTAATTTCCGAATCCCCGATTTGTAGAATATCTACCAGAAATCGTCGACAGGTTATTCTAAAGAGTCCACCTACCTAACGTAGCGTCTTCCCTCTACATTTTTCAGAGCCCATTCCTGAATCCAGCGCGCGCCCTGGGGCCGGCCTTCGTGTTGAACCGCTGGGACAACCACTGGGTATACTGGGTGGGCCCACTGTCAGGTGGCGCCGTGGCGGCGCTGCTTCACGAATACGTGCTGTGTCCCAAACGCGTAAAGGACCCTCGCGAGATAGACGACGGTGACAACTCATCCATGAGGTCCGACGAGGATACTTACGACGACCTGGACAAACCGACGAACGGACCGAAATTCCCAGGCGCGTACGCGACCTATCGCCCGGTCGCCGGCGCCTCCTCGTCGATCTACAGCGCGCCCCCGTCCGCGTTGGAGCGCGTCGAGTCGATTTACGGCGGCACTAAGTCGCTGTACTGCAAGTCGCCGCCGTTGACTCGCGCGAATCTGAATCGCTCGCAGAGCGTTTACGCGAAGTCAACCTCGGGCCCGCGGGACGGCCTGATGATACCGAAGCCGGGGCCGTTGGTGCCGGCCCAGAGTCTCTACCCCATCCGCCTGGGTGGTCAGAACGGTTGCCAGAACGGGCTGGCCACCCGCGAGAACCAGCCCGTCACCGGCGGCGCCGCCGGCGCTGCCGGAGCCGGCGGTCCGCCGAGCCAGACTTCGCAGAACCACAACAGCACCAATCAGAACATGCAGAATCAACTGCAGCAATGCACACAGAGCATCTACGGCATCCGTGGCATTTCCACGAGCCTGAGCACGCGGGAGAACGGCATCTACGGGGTGTCCACGGGCTCCAGCATCTATGGGCGCGCGCCGGCGCCGCCGCCGGCCAGCCAAAACTCCCAGCAACCTGCTCAGCAAGGCGGCCAGACCTCGGTGCAGAACCACCCGCCGCCGCCGCCTCCGCAGCAGCAACAGCAACAGCAACACCAGCATCAGAACGGACCGTTGTCGAGCGGCTCTGAAAACGGGCCGAATCCCAGACGGCCCGAGAGCATGTACGGCCACGTGTCGAGGCGCAGCGACGACTCCGCCTACGGCAGCTACCAAAGCTCGTCGAGGGGCAATTATGGCAAGGTACCCGGACCACCGGGCCCGCCAGGACCGTCAGGACCGCCAGGACCGCCGCAATATCGCGAGCAGGGCAGACCGAGCCCGGCCGGGCCGCTCCAGCAGAGTCAGAGCGCGCAGAGTAACTTCCAAAGAAACTCACCGAATCCCCAGTATTGACTGTAGACTGAAAGCCGATGGACCTTGCGAGGATTCTCGCACCATTGGCGAATCGTCCCCGAAGAGACCGCTCGCGGGATCGTTTCCATCCGCGCCGCCGAATACGTTCTGATGATTTCCACCAGATAGAGCGCGTAATCTCCAAGCGACTAGGAAAATCTGTAAATAGAATCTTAGTTAACGAATGTTTGTAATTCTTCGACGCGTTCGCTGTCATGATGATCCTTCCCGCGTTGAAAGGCACGGATGTCGAGTAACGGAAGGAAAATGCGCGACTACGAATCGTCGCCCGTCTTATTTGCCGCCGGCGTCGCGATCGAATCCGTTTATTTGTAATGGCAATCAAACGTTTGTAACGATAATATAATTTGCGAACTGAGAGATGTGACTGTATATAGAATTTTATAGAGATATTTAGACCTACGATTTTTTTATTATTTATAACAATATCTGAGATTGAATATATGTATCTGCGAAAAAACACGAAGCCGCGTCTTTTCTATTTTCTGTTGTATAATAAGATAATTTGTGAAAACATCGATAACGAAAACACTGTTCGATGCACAATTGAATACGCATGATTTTCGCGCAACGTAATTATATAATTCTCTTAGATCTCTCGTCTAATTTAATTTCCATCTCGTATCAGTTAGCAATAATTCAGTGTCAGCTGAATAATTGGGAAATTTTTGTATGATTATCAATCTGGTTGATAATCAATCTTAGGTATAGCATGTGCCAAATATTTTCCAATGCACTCAAACAACACAATGTCCAAAGTCAGAACATAAAATGTCTTAAAGATGAGACGTCTTGATATATCACGACTTGAAGACGTCCAAAAGCCTCATTAGTCTCATGTCCCAATTTTGAACATTTATATTGTCCGGGAATATTCTTTTTCAAGGAACAATCGGCGTACGAATTAGAATGCTTGTCTTAAAAATTATTCGTGAAAAGTCGACTATGCACAATATAAATTATACCGTGAACATGATATCATTATTCGTGTCTCACGCATTCATAGAAAGTTCATCTATGCTATATAACGAATAGTAGGTAGTTTTATATATAAAAATGAAAAACAAAGTAAATGTTAATATTTAAATACACGCAAGGTAACTGTGTAACATACTATATGGAAAAGTGGCGAAGTAAATAGTTAGATTCTTCGTGTCATAGAAATCCCCATGTAAAAGCATTTGTATATATTATGTGTATTTATTAATCCGCATCTACACGTGGTAATTGTAAGTTTTGATAACTGTTACATTTGCATATGCACACGTATTTCTAATATATACATATTATATATAGGCGGACATTAGTATAATGTAATATATATTAGAAAATGATGACAATAAATGTATTTACAAAAGTAAATTTGTACAGTTATCGTTTTTTGGCACTCGAATCCTGCATATTTTATTTAGTAGTGAACTATTAAGATATGTATTGTTTGTAACGGAGATTTTACGAAACTGCACTTTGGAACAGTAATTAACCCGTTAAAAACTTATTGAGTCTTTTCATATTTCTAGAGAATATAAGATAAATCTTTGAAAATTACCTTATTCGGCACAAAACTCAAGAGCGAGTAACGGACTGCCTGGCGCCATCTAGCGATTTATCGCCATCTATCGTGATAAACTTGAATGACGCGGAGATTTTGAATCGTGGCTATTTTTCTCTTTGAGTTTTATGGCTCAACAACAAATTAGAAGACCATTTGTTTTTCAAGTTTATCTTCATGATTTAACGAACGCCAGGAACGCACTTAGCGTTTTCAACGATCGCGAGAATAGACCGGATCTACAATGTCTATTCGCATTGGTCGAATTGACCAATGCGATTGGGCATTGCGGACCGACCCACTCTCGCAATCGTTGACAACGCCAAATGGAACCTACCCCTAGTGTGACATGTTGAAAAACCGCTCGATAGTTCAAAAGAGGCGGCTGTGTGAACACATGGACGAATATGTTTGAGTCAACGACTTTGAGGCAGATCATGTTGTTCATCAGTTTTTTCGTCATAATTTTCGCAACAACAATATCTACGGCGCACAGGTTAAATGTACCTCGAGTTTTGTTACCTGTGTTCAATAATTTCGCTGTTAATTTTACGCTGGAAGTAACGGACGATGGCTGTTACAAATGGTGATTATTATTGCTTATCACAACAAATTAACATATGTGATGTGTTATCGTTAAATTGTAATAAAATGTAATAATATAAGTGCTTTACCATAGCAAAGATCAATTTGACCATCGCATAATGTATTACCGGTACTGCTATAACCTTATCGATATACCAGTGTTTCTCTGTATCTATATTTAACGTGTAGTACTTGCAATACATAAATCCTTTTAATATAATAAAATATATGTAGTGTATATATGACAAATTATATACATGTTTTGTCCATATTTGTCCTAAAATCAATTGGTATCAGTTTTTTCAATACATTTCTTAATATACCTCTTAGGTCATCTTCACGCTCCGATATCATCCAACTGATTCCTGTAAATGAAAACTTTGAGAGAACATGCTCGTCGGCAGTATTAATTCAAACAATAACAAGAGAACCAACAAGGAATACTGCCATTGTATTAGCTGAGGATATCAATACTGGTAACTTTTTGCGTTGCGATGTCATAGTGGATGCTATTTTTTCTTTAAATCTCACTACCACTACAAGAGAATTGTACATTGAGGATATACCTGAAGCATTTGAAGTACGAGCGTATGATGAACAAGGTAATATATGTAATTAAATATGCTTACAAAGTACATAGATTTAGCCTTTGAAATATATAACTGTACTGTGAGCGAATTTAAACAGATGTATAAATAATTACATAGGAAACCAGTTTACAACTTTAGCTGGCATAGAATTTCTATGGGAAACTGGCGATGCTGATAAACGCATACCATCTGATACTAAATCAACAAGTAAGGTATTACGCTTTATGACCTACGAGGAGTCGCAATATGAAAGACCTGCTAGTGTGGCTGCACTGGATAGTATTGGTAAAAGGGGTAATATTGTTCTTATAGAAGGTATCAAGACTGGTACAGCTAAGGTAAATTTATATCCCAATAAAACTAAGTAATATTTAGTAATATTACTGCCTCAAAATATTTCAGCACATGGAGATTAAGAATACATATTATTAATACATCATTCAATATAATACTACAAAGTATAGTGATATAAAATACAATATAATATCAAATTAATATATTAATTTTATTAACACACACACACAGTATAACTATTCCTTATAGAATAATTTTTTCATAAGGAAATCCTTTCTTAGGTATCCGTCAGATTGCCACATTCCGAATATAGGCATGTTCCACCCGCGGAACTTGAGCTAATCGTCATTGCAAATTTAATCATTATACCACCGGAAATAACAATAATGGTTCACGATAGTTTCAAATACAAAATAATGCACGTAAGTTCTATCCATTAAATTAATCATACGTTATGTAAACGTGGACAGGCGACGATCTAAAGGTCAAGGAAAGGGAAACGGAATATTACTCAGCAATTACATCAGTACTTTTCTACTTTTCATATGCATTTAGCTTTTGTCAACTTTCGGTCTCCTGCATCTCGATAAATTATTGTTGTTTTATGTTTCACTTTACATAAGTCTGTGCATTTGTAGACTCGTCAAGGGCGGTTGGAAGAGATCAGCCTGCCTTCGAGCCAATATTATTTGAAGGCTGAGAATTCCGACATACTAGAGATCGTTAATGAATACGATTTCGCGTACGCCCGTAAAATGGGACGTACGAAGGTCTTCTTACACGATAAAAATGTCCGCGAGGAGTATTCGGTTATCTTACCTTCCGCGACGGTCAATGTACACGAAGTGGCCAAGATTTCTCTGTCTGTTCTGCCGAATAGAAATTGGGGATTAGTCTTAGGTCACACTCACGAGATTATTGTCGAGCTGTATGACAGGTGTGCATGTTATCTCGTTCTGTTATCCCTGTATAATCGATTTTCTTGCTTTCCTTTTGTTTCTACAATTCTTGCCGCAACGTGTGTAATAATTCTTAATTGTGATGTATGTGAATCGTAGCAAGGACCATAAATTCTACATCGGAGAAGGTGTTGACGTGCTTATAAAGATAGACGAACAATATTTCAAGTCCAAATTTGCAACACAGAATGGCACTTACGTTGTCGGAGTACCGATTACCTGCGGAACGATGACTGTGGAAGCGACGTTGCGCGGCATAATCGACGAACACGGCGAGAAAATCACGTCTATGCCGCAGCTTTATACGACAGCCGAATTACTGATACACGAACCGGTTAAAATTCAACCTCGTGTCTTAGCTATCCCGTGGGACGTTGCGAACAGATCTAGGTAAATTTTCTCCTACCCATATTTTCCGTGCTTTCTTTTATTTACATTATTATTTTTTTTTTGCAATAGAAATAGGAGGAAAAGAATCATTTTAGTTCGATTTTTACGTTGCCAGGCTCGAATTATTATTAATTCTTTAAGGCCCGCACATCGTAATCCCGTTGAAGTAAAATATAATTTATAAGATCGTTTTAAAGGACATTTCTGATGACACTTTGTTTTGTTCGAATAAAATTCGCCATCGATTTTCTGATATAAAAATGAGGAAATATATAAAATTGTTTTACCTAAAAAAATATTTGTTTCTCGCTTGCTTATATAACATAGTCGTTGAAGAACACCGGAGAAAATTCTCATAAGTAGAATATATAATAGTAGAATATGCTTACATTTCTTCACGAATCATTTTATATAAATCTGAGCGTTGGTGACTTCGCACATATTGGTCTTCAGTTGGACACTATTTCACGGGTTAGGACGAAGAATATAGGGTTCATTTAGGATGCATTGATAATATCAGGCCTAATTATAAAGTCTAAAATGGATGTGCGTTAACATGTTCGTCGGGCCTTGAAAAATTAAGTTCCGCATTGGTCTTCGGTGTTACAATAGGTCCTTGAAAGGGAAGTGGAAAGCATCGTAAAAACTGCGGCAGGTAAATCTGTTCTCGAAGCTTACCGCTTCACCTGCGTTTCAGATTCGACATAACGTTGAAGTCGAACGGCGGGGACGGCTCGTACGTGTGGTCCAGCAGGCAGCCGTCCATAGTGGCGGTCTCGCAAAATGGCGGCATCAGGATCCTGTCTGCGGGTTCGGCAGAGGTGGTCGTCGCGATGGCGAGGAATCCTTACAACAAGGACACCGCGAAGATCTACGTGTTGCCGCCGTCGAAACTGAAGATAATCGAGTACAACATGGAGGCTGCTGTGGGGGAGCAGATTTACCTGCACGTTGCGTTGTACGGCAAGCTGGTCAACGGTTCGGACGTCAAGGAGATACCCTTCAGCGATTGCAAGGACGTCCGCTTCGACGTGCACATACCGGACGGGAACTTCGTGCAGGATCACAACAAGGACGTGCAACCGGTCGGGGCCGCTTGCGCCGTGCTGATCGTCAGCAACTACTGCTGCGTGGGCAAGTCCGACATCACTGTGGCCTACAACGTGAAGGAAAACAACCGCTATCTGGTGGACAACGTGACCGTCTCGGCGTACGAGCCGCTCGTGGCGGTGCACCCGGAGAGCAAGGAGACGTTACTCGCGTTGGGTTCCTCGCGGAACGTGATATTCAAGGGCGGGCCGCTGCCGTGGAGCAACCGGTCCCGGGATTACTCGCGGGAGATACGCTTGTCCAACGTGGAGGTCGCCGAGGTGACGGAGCGCGAGGACCCGTCGAAGGTCGGCCCGTTCGACCGGACGGTCTTCAGAGTGACCTGCAAGCTCCTGGGCAAGAGCACGCTGACGTACACGGTGTCGAACGTGCCGCTGTTCCCGAACTGCAAGCACACCCGCGCCTCGGAGACGGTTGAGGTCACCTGCGGCAAGCCGAGGTACATGTACCTGCAGCCCGAGTTCAAGGACAGCAAGAGCTGCCCGCTCGGGCAGAACGCGGACAAGATAATCGCCCACAGCGGCAGGCAGCTGAAGATCTCCGTGATCGTCAAGGACGAGGACGGCAAGCGTTTCGACAACATCACCAGCCTGAACATAGAGTGGCACCTGGAGCCATCGGACAGCGGCTCCGTGGAGGCGCCGTCCAGGACGATCGAGGACACTTGCACCGACGTCGACGTGATCCTGCCGAAGGGTCATTACCAGAACGTCGGCTTCAAGAAGTACCATGGCACCCTCACGGTGTCGGCGACCGTCACCGGATACCAGAAATACGTCCTCAACAGGCTGAAGATCACCCCAGAGTGGCCGCCGTTCCCCATCGAGAACCAGAGGGGCAGACTGGAGACTCCGTTGATAGAAGCCTCCGTGGAGGCGACCCTGGTCAACGACACCGTCGTCCACCCGGACAGACTGATGATTCTCAACGACCCGACGAGCATATCCTACCTGCAGGTCAGCCAAGGCTCCGGCTATTACGAGTTCCTGCTGAGCTCGGACGAGATCGCGGAGATTCGCTACTTGGACACGACACGGACGGTCAGCGTGATTCCGAGGAAGCCGGGTGTGCTGCGGATGACCCTGGTGGACTTGTGCCTGCCGTCCATGCCGGCGGAGGTGCACGTCGAGGTGCAGCAGCTCGCGGTGATCGAGGTAGACACCGTGAGCAAGATCGAGAAGGGGAAATGCGTGACGGCCGCGTTGAGGCTCTACGACACGCATGGCCACCTGGTGAAGCTGCCGTCGCAGAGCGCGTTGGACTTCCACGCGGACGCCGACAACGAGCACATCGAGATCAAGCAGCTGCCGGTGAACGAGCAAGGCAGCGCGCCGTACGAGAGGATCCTCTACAAGATCCACGGGCTGTCGGAGGGCGAAAGTCGACTGACCTTCGTGAGGAAAGGCGGGATACGGAGCGACCCGGTCACCGTGCAGGTGTTTCTGCCGCTCAGGGTGCAGCCGCGGAACCTGACCATCCTCATCGGCACCATCTACCAGGTGCAGACCATCGGCGGGCCGCCCAACGCCGAGGTCGAGTTCTCCACCGAGAGCGGCGACGTGCTGCACATCGACCGCAACGGCATCTTCGAAGGCAGGTCGCCCGGTCAAACGAAGGTGCACGTCCGAGCCATCGGTTTCGACGCCAGGGGCAACAAAGTGGTTTATTCGCAGGTAGGGAATCTGATACTCCTGATATAATACACTGGTATCGATACTTTTCTTTCAATATCGGGTATTTTTCTATCGAAGTTTAAGATTGGAAGATATTAAAACTGATCATAAAGTGTTGATGTTTTTTAATAGTCGAAATGAATAACAAACATTTCGAGATAAAATTATGTAAATATGTTAATAATATGTTAAAAAATATGTTAAAAAATAAAATAAAATAAATGTTCATTACAAACCTTTTCATACATGTAATGAAAATTTTTAAGTATAATTTTAGGTTGATAAACGCCTAAAAAAGAACGAAATGTTTGATATTCATTTCAATATATTATTTTTGAAAAACACAAATACTTTGTGTCAGGCTCTTATAAGCCTTCCTAATTTTTAACTTTGTATATAACATATTAGAGCTTTGAACTCTTTTCTTATTTTCATATTGATATTTTCTTTCGATACCTTTTTATTTTTAATCTTTTACTCAGTCGATCTTCAAGATATGTATTTTTGCTTCATGAACATTAGTGTAAAGCTCGTATCTCAGATTGCGAATTAAGATTGAGATTGAATTAAGATTTGATCAATCATAGCAAAGTTTATTAAACACGAATTTAGTGACCTTTGCTCTGATTAGGCAAATTTCAATTTAATCTCAACCTTAATTCGTAGTCTGACACGAGTTTTACAAGTTACGTTTTAAACCAATCTTTTTCACGATTTTTGTTACGTTAATTTTACGGTTGATTGCTGAAGTAAAAGGAACGGACATTTTCACGAGTTTTCGTCGATCACGAGTATTTTGTGCATATATTATTTTTATTGGTGTCTACATTTTTTTTCTGATGCTGGTCCCTCTAATGATAGCGATGCTCTTGATTAGATACCTGTTTCAATATCGATACTTTCATGGTATCGCAACATTCCTGCTCGCAGGATCACGCGGACATACACGTGCTGCACCTCGAGGACGTGAAGATCTCGACTCCCGTGGGTAGGGTGAAGGCTGGCGCCAGATTCCCGGTCTGGGCGTTCGGCATCCCCGATTACCTCACGCCGCTCATAATCGGCTCCATGCAGCTGCCGCTGAGCTTCACGTGGTCGTCGAGCGACCCGGGGCTGCTGACTCTGCACGACATGTACGAGGGCACCGGGATCAACATCAGGTACCAGAATCAGGTGTCTCTGAGGGCGAAGGCGCTCAGCCCAGGTTTGGCGACGATCTACTTGAACGTCACCATGCCCTGCAACATGCTGTCCGGCTGTAAGAACGACGTCACGTACACCACGTTCGTGAAGATCGAGATCTTCGAGGAACTGCGGCTGGTCGAGCCGCCGTCTTCGCGGGACGCCTCGCCCATACTGATGTCGCCGAATTCCGTCCTGCGGCTGCGGACGAACCGCGACAAGCACGCCACGACCACCTACAAGGTCCTGTCGAGCGCGCACGGCAACGAGTCCGCGGACTCACGCGCCTTGGCACCCGCCACGAAGACCGTGAGCGTCGACAAGGACGGAGTCCTGAGGTCCGGCGACAACTTCGGCCGAACGGTCATCTCCGTCGCGAGTACCGAGGCCTTCAACAAGCAGACCCTGGCGCTCGTCGTCGAGGTATACGCCCCGTCCCTTCAGCCTTCAAGGGCAGAAGTCCTAGAATCCGTAACTGTTGCAGGTCAAGCCTATTCATTACATGATGCTGTCCTTGAAATCGAACCTGCGAATACGGAACGGCGAGGAGCTGAACATGCTGCCGAAGGGGATGGAGCTGGACTACGTGGTGGAATATTACGACAACGTTGGCAACAAGTTCGACGCGGCTCAGGCCAGCGTGAAGGCCATGCTGAACCGCGTGGATCTCGCGTCGTTTGCCACAGCCCCGGATAATGTCATCACCGCTAAGTTCCTGGAGAATGGCGAGCTGGTCATGAAGGCCTTCAACGAGAGGAATCCGAACGGAATGTTCGACTACGTGCACATGATGATCGGCGATATCGTGTTCCCGACGAAGGTATTTAATCGCTAATGGAGAAGGTGCCTTTGACAATTGTTTCGACTTCTTCCGTTGATTCACTTCGACGCTCTTTTCATTTAACGTAAATTGATTGACTATTTGCGGGGGATAAATAACTTGGTAACTTACATTGATTTGTTCTTTATTAATTGCCAAGATAACTAATTGGATGTCAATTCAACGCTCTCCCCAATCTAACATAAATTCATATTAATTTACTTGCTATACAAAAATAACTTGGTAATTTAAATGATTTGTTTTTTAATTGTCAAGTTCATTAATCGGATATCGATTCGACGTTCTCCCCAATTTAACGTAAATTGATATTTATATTAAATTAATCAATTCGACATTTTCCCTGATTTAACGTGAATTGATATTATTTCAAATTATTATTCAATTATTAATAAATTATACGTGACACTTTTCGCAGAGCACTCTGACTGTCGGCGATATCGTGTGCTTCTCGATGCCGCTTCTCTCATCCGACGGAGACCCAGGATACTGGCAGTCATCCGCGCCTGAGATATTGCTAGTGGATCCTATCACAGGGATTGGTCGTGCACGAAGCGTCGGACATGCAATTGTGAAGCACAGTCTTGCCACGCACGTGCAAAGCGAGATAGAAGTCGATATTCTGCCGATTTCACGGGTAATTGCAATTGGCACAAATGTGTCTCGTTATCCTCAGACTACACTCGATATACGTTATTACGAAAATAACGTCGCAGGTATCCATCGTCCCTTTGAGAGGAAGAAACATCACCGGCACGGAGACATTCAGCGTGCCGCTGGTGCTGAAGAGCAAGGACGAAGAAGTCAAGGAAAACAACGTCTTAGCGCGAGGCTTAGGCGGCTGCCGGACGTTGTCGTCGTTCGCGCTGAATGCGTTCCCCTACACGTGCAACATTCAGTTCGTGTCGTCGACTCTGTCGTTCAACGTGAAGGATCTGTTTCTCGTGAAGCAGCGATTTGACATTGTAACGGGTCGGTTTCGCTTTGCTTCTCTGCTCTTCTCGCATCAAACGTAATTTCAGAGCTGTGTTAAGAGTAAGTCGTAAAGAACAAGTTCGTTGTAACAATCTTCCCGTCTTCTTTGTCATAGGCTTTTATTATTGCGATATTATACCAATGGCCTCTCCGTCCGTAAGCATCAGCACACTGGTCAGTCACATTCAGATCACCGCCCAGAGTCGAGATATCGGGTCGACAGCTTTGGAACTCGTTTACCTGCCACCTATGTATGTCAATGTGAAAGAAATTACGTTCGTCACCGCTCAGAGTCAAGGTGCGCCCGCTGCGACCTTCGAAGTGTACGGATTGTCGTCAGTATTGGAACATCTCACGGTAGGTCGCTTGTCTCATACACAATATTAGCGGTATTTCAATTTGTGACGCCTGAATATATGCGAAATAAAGCAAAATAGGAAATATCCCAGATAAAAGTTGCAGGGTTTGGAGGAAGACATACTTTGGTAACTTTATTTTCGTTGTATAGTCAATAATTCAAAGTCATTTCGAGGTCACTTCATTTTTTGTTTTCTTAACGCAAATCGATTGCTTGTTTATTCCGCGTATAAAAGTACTAGGATAAGATCATCGAAAAGTGAATACTTTTCGAGGTATTTCACTTTTTATTCTACTTTTCAGTACAAGATATGGAATATAAAATATTCACTTTTCGATAACATCGCCTTAATACTTTTTTACATAACAATATGAGAGAAATCGATTACTGATATTTATTATTGCATATTGGTGCATCGATACATTTGCGTAATGCATTTTTCTTAAAGTTTCTCTATATATAATTGTTTACCATTCTCCGGCTAAATCGATGCGCTATCACACTTCCGATTAGATCGAGGTGCCGGAAGGCGTATCCATCACCTGGCAACAGTACATCTCCAAGTCTGTGATGCAGTACAGGCTGCGCCTGATGCGCAGTCAGGATGAGATTCAAGGGCAGAAGGTGTTCGTCGCGAATGACCTGACCAAGCAAAACATATCCGTAAGTGATCTACACGTGTCTCAGGCGGATATCATGACTCATTGTTATCATGGCGTTTTTGCTTCCAGCTTTACGTACGGATGTCGAAGTACAGCCACTTCCTCCCTCTGTCCGGAATACAATGGGTGGATTATATGTATTTCCACAGATACACGCTGGGAACGTTCTTCGTTCTCGCGATTACGATTTTTTACAGTAAGACTGAACTTCATTTGTCCCGAGCCTTCTTAAGCGAGCAAAGAATGAATGAACGAACAGCAAACTCGTCACAGTTTGACAAATGTGTACGCCGTAACGAATCGGAGAAGAATGTCTCTGGCCGATTCATAAAGTGGTTTATCAAAGGAAATTTGTTTTGACGCGAATATATATTCGCTGCTCGTTCGTTCTTCGTTTGCTCAGTGTGCACCCACCTTTATGAATCTCTCAGAGATCAAACTAATCAACTTCGCTTCGTATGAATACTTTTGGTCTGCTCTTTTTCGCTGAACTAGCTGCACTGGCTTGTACCTCTCCTCTTTCTTCCATCAAGTCTTAACTACGCAACTGTCTTCTTTTAAGTGTCATAAGTGTACACTATTTCAGTGGAAAAAAAAACTTTTTTAGTACCAAAGCACATGATATGGGTGTTTCACTTTTCTAATAGCAAGAAATTCATTAAATTGATCAGTCTGGCTTCGGAAAAAACTAGTATATTTAATTGTTAAAGAATATCACAGTATCATTAACGTGTGACTTCTCTACTTGTTCAGTATGGAAGAACAAGGTGGCGAATATGAACTTGACTATCAGGAACAGAAGTATCTTCGGTGAGTATATCTATCGATTCAACTCGTAATATTTTATGACGTGTTATTTTTGATCTTTCTTCGCAGCCGACAAGTCTCCGTCGATAGTGAGGAAAGGCGGTATCCCGTGTACAAACGCCTCGACCTCGTTCAGTCCATCCAGTCCGCGAATTATGCACTCCACACCGCAGAGCCCGTTCTCGGCGTTCGAACGCAGTCAGTTCGGCGAGAGAACAGTCTACGGTGATCCGCGTGGTTTCAGCAGCGGACGATAGGAGAGGAAGTAAGTCGACGAAGACTCGTTAAAGAGTGACCATTCGCTACGGTACGCTAACGCTGAGAAATCGTTCTGACGATTCATCGTAGCTGTTTGAACAAACATTACTGTGACTGCTCGAACAATTAGTACTTCCGTTCAACGCGACAAATCGCGTATGTACATATATATCGTTGTATACACTTTGTAATGTTCAATAACGTTACACAATATGATTTGTGTAATTGTGCGTGCGTGTGTCTGTGTGGGTGGGTGCAGATGTGTGCAAACGCGAATGTAAAATGCGACTGTGTGGTTGGACGTTGATAATATTTTGATTACACGTACGCCAGGGTTGTCACGGAAAGACTTGGAAAACCCGGGGAAAAGTCATGGTCGGGGGAAGATGTAAAAGAACCTGGAATTTTTAATTTTACTTTCGTAATTCCCTTAAATGCTCTTATTCTTACGGAGTATTTCTAATTTTTTCTATGTTATATCTAACACTTATAATCAAATGTATTCGAAACCTTTGATAAATTATTTCTTACATGGTAGGGACGTGGCACATAGAAAAACTCAAGCGATACAAAAAGTGACCAATCATAACCGATTGTCCCTTGAAAATAATCGAATATGGTTGGCCAATTTTATTCAATTACCCTTTTTCGTCAAACTGCGCTCTTTCCTCCAATACTTTTTTATTGGTCTGAATTTGCACTGAGAATTATCTTACTAAACTTCTGAGTTTATGTTGCTTCTAATAATATGAACTATTTTTGCCGTGATGCCTGTTTCTAAACGTTAGAATTTCAGATTGGCTGTGGAAAAATTCTTTCCACTGTCGTACGGAAAAATAGGGAAGTTTGAAAATTCGTTTTCCGTAGCAACCCTGATTATACGTACACACTTTTACGCGCCCGTTCGTTTCGACGGCGATATATACGGTTACTAGTCACAAAGCTATATTTTTGTTTACACAAATAAATAAATAAAATGGCAGGCGGACTTACCGTTGTGTATACTTACGTGATATCGTGTAGTTATCACACGGAGAAAAACACTCGTCTCTTATATTTTACGAAATTGTAATGCCTCGTGCATCGTGATTTTCATAAATAACGTTTATTACAAAAGTAGATGTACGTTAGCGGAACGGTCGTTCCCTGCGATGATATAAGAAAACAGAAAGTGACCTAGGTGTATCTTAGAGTATAGGCGATCAGTGTTTCTTTGTGCTCTTCAGCAGTTTCTCATATTTGCTTTTGCTCGAGTACCACAGAGCGAACGGAATGGCTAGTGGAGGTAGAGTCATCACAGCGAATGCGGCCCAGTCAATCTGCGATTATATCGGTATTCGATGAAACATTAGTCGTACTGAGCATCGAACAATAGCGTATCAAATGTGCTACTAGAAAAGTTTTCATTCGCAATGACCTCAGTCCTTCTTTCGACTACTTACCACGTGAGATGAGAATTGCTTGTCATAGTCTCTGTACGCCACAATAAGTCCTTCGCCAGGCTCGCTGCTTACAGCCACCTGTAGCCTGGGAGCGTCCTCTTTGCGACGGTACAAGACCTCGGCTGAGGTAAAGTTGAAGAATCCAAATTTGCGTGGTCTCACCACTACGGTATGACTCACGTTTGTGTAAGGTGGCACACGGTCTATCCTGGCGTTCAATTCGCCGCTCACGTGAGTGAAATGGTCTGGATGGAATGAATTGTCTGTGATCTCAACTTCGAATGCAGCCACATTGCCAATATTGTAAATAGTGTACTGTAAAGGATGTAATATATTTCAGTGACACTGGACGGATATTTTGGAGATATTGCATATAGAAAAAAAAATTGATATATATATATATATNTAATAACTATATCCATATTTTCTACTAGGTATTTG
This sequence comes from Dinoponera quadriceps, assembly GCF_001313825.1. Lineage (NCBI taxonomy): Eukaryota > Metazoa > Arthropoda > Insecta > Hymenoptera > Formicidae > Dinoponera > Dinoponera quadriceps. The sequence goes on from NW_014556430.1 coordinate 417,735, forward strand.
TTGAGTATTTGTTTAGAAACTAATAGCCTAGCAGCTTCCTCTTCTTCTTCCGCGTATACAGATGTAAATAATACAGCGACAGCTGCGAGCAAAATGTGCCACTTCATTCTGTAAGATTAAAACGGTTTTTTTTGTTTTCTCTTATATTTTACTATGAAATACATTTCACACAAGTTCACTGATATCAGTTGATCAACACGTCTTGTAATTTTACATTAATATCTATTAAATTTTTGCAATGAGCAAATATCTGGAATTATGATATAATCGTTTCACTTAAATATAACAATTCTGACTACCATTAATTCATTTTAAGCAAGAATTCCCGTTTATCTCTAACATTATGTTACTACCATATAAATTCGTTTTCCTCATACGAAGATACCTGTTTTGTATTAAATTTTTTTACCGAAACATTGTTAGAATTACACACGGAAAAGTCGGTCCGTTAAAGTTTTACCGCTGTGAATACTTCATTGCGAGTGAAAACTAAAAGAAAAACCGCTCTCCGCTATACCGCCGAGTGGTTGGAGCAATTTTCAATTCTGTGAGAAAACGCATATTTATCTCGAACGCAAAGATTCGAGGCGTATGAAAATTCCGTAAAAACTCACGTTGTCGCGTGGAAAACGTCCCAGTAATTATTATCCTCGCCTGTTCAACGTAGCAAGACTATCACTCGACTACTCCATACGGAGAGAGTCGGCGACCGCAAATTAACTCGCGATCGAGTGCCAACAGCGCCCTGTTTGCTGCCACGTTTCCGACATGGATGATACACATAAGTATTTCCGGTACGCGCTGTAAGCGGCAAGATGGCGGTGGCAACTCGGCTGTCAAGGATCAGCTGATTGTGACACTTGCCGTGAACAAAAGTAACACACATTTATATCGATCCTTCTGATTTACTTTGATTCCACTTCCAAATCGTATTAACTGTATTTTTAAATACTAAGTGAAAAAAGTCAGTCTCTTCCGACGAAGTTCCGTAATCTCTGCTACGGGTCGCTACTGTTTCTACGGACAATTCAAACTCGTAGTACGACTCAACGGCAGGTCGGACGGAAATCTATTTTTCAAATAGTACGATTCAGTGGCACGTTAGACGCTCGTTTTATCGTTAAACAATGTGATCTAATAGCAGATGTGCGGGCATTTTTATTCTCAAATGATCCAACTCAACGGTTAATCTAAAATAACCGTTTTCAACAGCATAACCCAATGGCCGGTCGGACAGATTTCTGTCTTTGTCTATTGGCCGTCGACGCAGTGTGAATTCATCATTATCGCTTGTGTTTACCCGTGTTCGCGTCTGACGTCTGATTCGGGGTAAAATGTAACCGTATGACTCCTCAAATATCATGAATGTCATTCAAAGGGCGTAATCGTACGAGGGATGTGCGGTTGTCCCGCGAGATTCAATGATTATTAGCGTGTCAAATAGGTAGGTCACATAGCATATAATATTCGCATAAACACAGTAGTGAGTCGTGGGAAGGCGTTCGACGAGGCACTTGATGTCATTGTTAAAAAAGCATAAATCGCCACGAAATGCGTCTTCTCGTCGATCACGCTTGGCGTCATCACCTGTTTTAGTTTTATCTGTTACGTGAATCTATTTATTATAATGGATAACCTCAAACCATGATGTTATTTTAGGTCGTGTATCAGTTGCAGGTAAACGTTTCAAATATGGGCTGACACGCTTGTTTTCTAAATCCCGAGAAAATATTTGTGAACGAAGTAATGGCGTAATTGGTAACTTAGATTTTGCCTCCTTGTACAATCAATCATCATTTCAGAGATTTGTGAAAAATGGCAGACGTCAGGCTGCTCATTCAAGAAGAAGGTCGTGCGGCCAGGAACTTGATAGCTTTTAATGTGCCAGTTGGCACGAATAATACGGAGAAAATTACAAAGAAACCACCCAGTGTACCAAGGCAAGCTCAGTCAGGTTCGACAAAGCGATCTATGAAGCCAGCAACAAGAGTGAGATCTGCTTCTACAGGTCGCGATAAGAAATCTGGTAAGATACAACAGTTCGGATTTTATCCTCATTTGCAAAAATATATCCAACGATAGAAAATTTGGTGAAAACTGATGAAAAAGACTATTATTCTTACAGTCCAAATGTTAGAATTATGCTCGCGAAATGAGTAACATTTGTACGGCTCTTTTATTTATACATAAGATTTCCTTTTGAAAATATCTCTAGTTTTCCAATTACATATTAATACTTTTTATCATTATGAATTATTCAACTTTTAAATGTGCGATATTTGATTAGAATTACAGGCACGATACTGGGCATTTTTATTTGGGAATTTACAAAGAGCGGTTGATGGAATTTACCAAACGTGCGAGGAGGACGAGAATATTTCTGAGTGTAAAGAAGTTATTTTAGTTTTAGAGAATTATACCCGAGACTTTCATAATTTAATAGAATGGTTCAAAGTTAAGTGGGCTTACGAAAACTCCCCACCGCCGTTGAGACGGACTCCTTTAGCTTGGGAAGTTAGAAAGACTTCTCCTTGCCGAATATGGAATTCCACAATAGTTCCGAAATCTACTAGTCCGTTGCAAAGAGCAAGTCCAACCGAGTCCATTTGTAAGAGTCCGGTCGAACAAATAATATGCGAGTGTAAAACGACTGCAACGGACAACAAGATTAATAATGTAAAGGAGGAACTGCTTCATAAGTTGTTAAAAGATAGTAAAAACAACGTTTGTAAAAATTGCTCCTCGGATATTAAAGAGAGGCGTAAAAACGGTGTGGATAAGGTAAGAAATCAAACAACGAATAAGGAGAGATCTGTGTCGGCGAAAGCACTTAACAAAGTTCTCATGAAACAGTCAGTGCAATCAAGAGCGAATCTCGAAGACCGCAGGACACTGAATGAAGGTGTAACGTACGACTCGAGGAATAAGGTAGATTCGAGAAACATTCCGAAACACACGAAGGACTGCGTGCACGGCAATACCGCGAAGCTAGCTGATTCGAATTTATCAGCGGATAAACTAGAACAGGCGTATAAAAATGATAGAAACGTCCAGCTGAGTTCGTGCGCTAACTGTGAGCTTACGCAGAAAGACGCCGCTAAAGATAGCAAGACAGAAGGAAAGAGCGCGGACAGTAAGTTATCGTGTAACAAAAGTAACATAGTATTGGGGAAGAATGAAATTAACGTCAGAGTGAGAAAGGATAGTCTTAGGAAGGGTGAGAAGTCAAGTACGAGAGCAACCGTTGTTACAAATATTCCGGTTCAGGCTAACTGTCAAACGAACAAGCACGGAATTAGTGATAGGTCGGATAATAAGGATAGCCGAAATCCTGCGGTAACCTCATCCTCCGATAACGCAGATAAAGGCTCCACGACGTTCGATAGGCCTGCCTACTCCACCGTGTCGCAAGCGAGATCTAAGGCACGTTCGTCGTCGACTTTGTCCGAGACCCCAAAGTTCACCAGAAGTAAGACCTGCTTAAGCGGCAAAAATTTACCTACTCCGAGTAAAACGAGGCCTGGAACGTCCGTTATAGTGAGGGGACGATTTCAAACCCTTGAAAATAAGGTATATTTTCTTGTTTGCCTGTATTGATTAAAGGCGATGTTTCATTCAATGTGATATTTTTTCCAGCTGTCCGAGCAAAATATTTCCAAGAAAGAGCAGGGCAGAGACATGAACGGCTCGGTGGAGGTTTTAACGAAGCAATCGCCATCTTCGAAGTTAAAGGACGAAAGCGACGGTTGGCAAACGGTTAGGAACCGCTGTAGAAGAGGAAGCACTCATAACCTGAACATGTCGACGCGTTTTCATAAACCGAGCACCGCCTTGTCTCTGCCAGCTTTGTCCATAGAGAGCCCGTCGGAGAAGATAAAGAAGAATTGTTCCACTCCCGATGGGAATAACAAGCAAAAGAGAAAGTGCATCGTGGGGAAAGCCGGGAAGAACATGAACAACGAAGTCGAGAAAGTTAAGGGAGAATCCATGACGTCCACCATTAAAAACAGTCTCGAAGATACGTTCAAAAAGAACGCGCTGAATCTGTGCGATACGAATTCAACGTCGATGATCGCGGCCATCTTTAAGAACGACGCGGAGCTGCTCGAGAAACGCATACAACAGTTTATGGCCGCTCAGGCGGAAAGAGAAAGGATCATCTTAGAGGAAGAGAGGAAGACGGAGGAAGCGGATTCTCAAAGATCTCAGCAGTTGTCGGACGAGGAGGCGTCTCTGAAACGACAAATCTTGGAGCTGGAGTCCACCGAGATCGACGTTGACACGGAAACGGACGAAACGGATGGCGAAATGGTTCTCGAAATGGAAGACGAACCTGCGGTACCCCTCAGTGTCGTCACCGACGATATTAGCTTAGAAGATAGGTATGTAGAAGTTGCGTTTGTTGGAATCTTAATAAAAGACCGAACACTGGTGTTGCAGGTACGAAAATATGTTGGAAGGTATGTCCTGGGCGGAACGAGTCGACACCCTCGCGCAATTACGCGCGTTAGTAGCTCGGCATCCGGGACGCGCGTTGGAATTGCATCAAAAACTGTCGTCCCCCTCGCGAAAAAGATCGCTTCCTGAAACGTTGAGGAGATACCAGGCGAAGCAAGCTTGCGCCCAGCACAAACGTCAAAAGCTACTAATGGAGAAGTCGCAACGCTTGCGGGAATTATTGAACAAAGTAGAGGACGTTAAGAGCGCAAAGAGTCAACTGATAGAGGACAAGAGAGTCCGGATGGAAATGAGACTGAAGAGAGCGGAGGAAAACAGAACGCAACACTTGCTGGAGATAGTGAGGAAAGCGCACGACGAAGACTCGAAATTGAAGGAAATAGCTTTCATCAACGAACTTGAAGCGCAGAATAAGAGACACGATTTCATGGCATTGTGCCAAGAACAAGAAGAGAGATTACAGGTATGTGAATTTCTGAACAAAAAATCAGTAATATATGTGTGTTTATCTGCGAATTGATTAATGATATATTCAGGACTTTCTAAATGTGAGGCCTTGTGTGTGATGTAATTGACACTGGAGTAGAAATATTCATAAAGAGAGCTCCCACTTCATCGATTCTTACGAAATTAATTAATTTATATTGTAGAGAAGACAGTTGTGAAAGTAATTTCCATGAAAAATTAAATCGACATTATTTTCCGAAATATAATAAAATAAAATTTAAAGTGTTTATATTTTTTTTAGAGATAAGACTCATGTGAACAAGTTAACATACGTTACATAGAATGGTCGTTTACCTTCTAAACAGAAAAAGTTTTTATTTACTTCGTACTGTTTACAACATTAACATGTAATGCTTAGGAAAGAGCATGAAAATGTCACTTGGTTTTTGCTGGATAGAAATTTCAGCTATCTTCCTTAGAATCTGAAATTGAGAAGATTTGCGATGAGGTGATCTTTTCTGAATATTTTCTAAATGTAATAAATCGCGTGTGTGTAGGGTATCCAAGAAGAACGTCAACGTCGACAAGAAGAGAAAGCTGCCAAGGAAGCCGCGGCTGAAGAACGCCGACGAGCTTTGGAAGCAGAGCGCCAGTTGCGAATACAGAAAATGAAGCAAGCACGGCGAGAACGTGAGGAAAGGGTTGGCAAGATGCAGCTCGAGAGAGAAAAGGAACGACAGGTGGGCGATCACGACGAGCGAAATGTGTAATTTGCAGGAAGCCGTTAAATCCCGTCTTTGCAGGAATTGGCGAGAGAAAAGGCACGTGATCGCGAAGAACGCTTGTCGGCGCTACACGCTGCTCAACTGGCCAACCAAGAAGAGCTGCAGAAGAAAATCGCGCAGAAGCAGCAAGAATCTGCTCGGAGGCACGTAGAGAATATTGAGCACATTCGACAGCGTGCGGTCGAATCTTCAATTTTAAGATCGGAAGAAGTACCGCCTACCCTTAAATCTTACCCTGCTCAAAAACAGTGTTCTCTGTGTGGCACGATTGTGAGCTTTGTTCTAGTTACGTAACACCACTGCCCGGACGAAATATATTTTATACATCCGTACGTTTTACAGATATCTAACGAGGTGTATCTTCTGAGCCACTTGAAAGGAAAGACGCATCTGGAAGCGGTGCGAAACGCACACGACAATCGTGAACCGTCCCGGGACGAGCTCCAACGCTTCAACATCGCGCAGATACGAGACGTGCCGGTTACCGTTGCCAACAGTAGCAATGCGAACAACAGCAAAGCCGCGAAAGAGAAGCAGAAAGCGTTGAAACGCCGGTGTAGAAAAATCAAGCAACGCATGAACTCGCGCGGTCAAGAGTGGGAGGACAAACGGAAGGCTGAAGTCAATCCGAATTTATCGGCCGAATCAGCGAATAAGGCCAAATTCCGGCGCAATTTGAAGGAGCTGGACAGGTTGTACAATAATCATTCCAAATCCGCGTGGTCGACCATAGCGCTCGCCGCCTTGGAGCGTTGTTTGGGCGAGATCAATCGAGCTTTCGCCAAATCGGTAAGTCTCAACGAGAGGAAAGCACACTTTCTTCCACGGATTGTCGCCTATTGTCACGTGTGTTCTGCCCTTTCAGTGTCCGTTCGATCAGGACGCTTTCAGAAGCTTGAGCGGCTTTGATGTCCTGACAAACTTACTGAATTTAGGTTTAAATGCGCAAAATGCATCACATAATTTACCAAATAAGTGAGTACAATGGAATTTCTCCGTAAAAGACACTTTCTATCGCGATCTATTAGCGAAAAGAATTTTCGACGTACTTTATTTGGCATTCCAGGGCGATCGTATTATTGTGTCGAGTTTACAAAGCCGGTGTCACTGGAAACGCTGAGAGCACAGAGGACATTTTGTTGAGCAACAAAATTCTCGTTATTTTGGATTTACTTTTACAACGTTTAGAGGTAAGTTTATGTTTATCTTGTTTCCTCTATTTATCAATGTCAGTTATTTAGTTATTATAACTGATGACTCTTATAGATTTTTCTAATACATGAGACAATCTAAAGAAAATTGTTCAAGATATGAGTAATCATTATTTCCTTAATCTATTAATTAATGATGGGCGATTTATTCACTCGATGGAAATGCATTCCATTTTTTTATTTTATTTATGTATTGGGAGAATAAATCTTAACAAAAACCAAACAAAAATTTTTGCAATATTGTCAGCATTGCGAAACGTATCTAAAAGCGCCTGCATTTGATATATGAAATTGAAACAACGCCTATTTGACATATGCTGCCACCTAGGAAGAAGAGGGCTAACTAACTTCTGTAAAAGCCAGTATCACACACAAAAAATGTCATAATTGCAATATATCTTCGAGAAAGTCTAAAGCCACGTAAAATATCCACATATTGATTTTTGAAATTTTATTCATATTTATATATATAACTTCTTTATATTACAACTTCATTACACTTGTTTTTTATTTACCGAGATAATATCGAAGCATTAATAGGTCTCGGATTCCAAGCAATTCAAAGTCTAGACATTTTCATAAATCGAACTGCAAGGATAGTAAAATAGATAAAATATTATTTTGATCTCATTCTAAACATTTTAATTACGTCAAACTAATGAATCGGGGATTTCATGCTATTTGAAACAGTAATTTACGACGAACTGGAAGATCAGTCGCATATTTACTCTTTATGTGGATATTGCTTGAACAAAGATTAATTGTCTTATTGTTCATACAACTGAAACGATCTATGAAGAAGAATACATGAAACTTTTTTTTTAATGTTAGCAAATTTCTTCGAGTTTTTATTTGCCGAAAGCAATCAATATTTTATACTCGATAAAAAAAAACTGAAATTAAATATGATTGTTTTGAAAAAGTGATAAAGACACAATATGTAGGGCCATAAGGAATGAAAATGTTGTAGTGCTATTTAAATATTAATATTATTAATATTTTTATATCTGTGGGAGGATAAAAATGTTCACCTTGCATCACGCATGTATCGGAGAATTTTTCGGGCAAACTTACGCGATGAATCAACCTTCCACGAACGAAGCAAACCTTGAGTTCCCCCAATAATATAATTTTACATATTAAATATCCCTGAAAAAAAGTGAACTCTTTGGTTGATCTGAAAACATTTCGGTTGAAAATTAGTCGAAAATTCATAATAAACGAAGCTCTACACAGCGCGTTGGCGTTATATGTTTCGCTTCTCATGGAACGCTTCTATTGTCAAGTATTGTCGAATAAATAAGGATCTTCGTTTCCTGATAAAGTTTTGGGACGTGGGTCAAGATACACTGCGATATGCGGTGGACGTGCGTAAGCATCACCTTCGAAAGCGAGCTAATGCGATAGATAGGCATGTAGATTACAACTTGTCCTGCTCCTTTTTTCGATCTCGTTTCGACGTTGGCAGAGGGATGACGGTAAAGACGACGTAGCCCTGTCATTCTGTCTATCCTGTCCAACTTGTCAAAATAAGGATTAAGGATCTTGGGGATCCACGATTTCGTATTGTCGTTGCCTCCGGGCCGCATGTGTCGCTTCCTTCGCGTGTAAGACGCGCCGGTAAATATAAATAAAAATTTCATATCCGATCATTTCGCTGAATTTAGCTTCTCTTTCTACAAACGTGCTCTTATCTCGAGAAAAGTAGCTACTTTTGTTTCCACCTCCTGCTGTAAGAGCATCACTTCTTTACTTTTATTCGTACCATTCTTGAAGTTATAGTTCCCGCGTTTCACGCAAAGTACGTGAACACAAATATGCCTGTGCTTTTATCTTGGCAACAAATATATTCGAAATATTCCACGGATGAAAAAGATTTTGACTTCGAAGTTCCGCATTTGTGGGAACGTAGATATCTAAAAAAAGAAAAAAAACCTACTAAACCGAACATTTAAAAAGATTTTTTTTCTTTGAATTTGCGGTTCAATTGGTTAGAAAAATCTGATAACGGTTCGGCCTGATTTGATTTAATAACAAATAACGGTTAAAACGTGCATGTTAAACAATCGGAAGTTCCCTAGCAAAGTTATCAAGATATTAAATGCGCTCGCATTCGTGCGTTTTCGTGCTTTCGCGGAAATTTCAGCGGGACGATCTCTCTTTCTCCTCCACCGCTGTTTGCACAGGTACGGGCGCACCTGTGCGAAATGATCGGTGTGCAAAAATTTGCACATGCCCGCCTCTCCTCTCGGCGTCGATCATCCCGTATCGTTTCGCCACCGACGACGGTCGGCCTCGGCGTGATTTCGCCATCGATTCTTCACGCTCCATAGATACGGCACTGGCGCCTCCTCCTTCCCGTCCCCTCTTCCAAGGATCCCCCTCCGCAAATGCATTAGCGGCGAGAGAGCTTTTAGTGACGTCACCCGCATACAGAGATATGCGGTGCGTGCACGCATGTACACACGCACGCACGCATACACGGGCTGTACGGGTGAAAGGAAAGTCCGCCCGCGAGAGAATGTGCGTGGGGTACTTCTGTTTCCACTTCCATCAAGTCCCGTTTCGAGGACCTGGTCTAATCTTTTGTCTCGTCCTCGTCCTTCTCTTCCCACTCCTCCTCCTATCGCCACTTTTTCAAAGACCTCTTCGCGCGTCCTAGAATTCGAAGTACGCGCTGCAATTTTCCCGCGCCGGCTTTCCCGACGACGATGCTGACTGACGAGGACGACGATGAGGAGGACACTCTGATCGCGGGTCTGGAACCCCCTGAGTAGCTTTCCCAGCGTTAACCCTCTAATAAGGTGGGGTCAGATTGACCCCACGGCTTCGTTTATTTTTTTTTATAGCACGCACTGTTTCTCTTAGGCCTGGTTTCTCATTTTCTGCTTAACTTGTGCTTAACTTAATGATTTGAAAATTGTTTTCCCATTCATAGTTAATCATTAAATTTTTTAAATTACCGCTGCAGAACCATCAGTTTAACGATCAACCATGAATAGAAAAAATACAATTTTTGCATTATCATCAGTTTGACTCTAAACCACAAGTTAATCAGAAAATGAAACCCGGTTTCATGTTATTTTTTATTTCCTTTTCTTTTTTGTACTTGGGTTACGTGAAAAATGAACAAAACAGAGGTTCAACATGGGGTCGCACCCGACCCCACCTTTCTGGATACGTTGAAAATCCACCTTGCCATTAGAGAGTTAAAAATAACGGTGGAGTAAATTCCACTTTGGAATTTGACGAAGTTCGATAGAAACAAACATACGCTCAAGTTATGCTTTGTCTTCTGAAGGATGAAAGAGCAAAGCTTTTTCGTTGAGGTCTGTTTCCCCGACAGATCTTTGTTGACGACGCGGTAATAACATGTGTAACACAATAATTGTCGAGTCGCGTTTGTCACACCCACCTTGTAACAGCTACAAATTTCCGTCCAAATGACACGGGAATTCACCTGTTTTTCTTATACATTTTGCCTTTATCGCTGTTCGTGTAAACGCGCAGCTTCGTTTATCGCTAGATCGTTCGGCATTATCGGACTCGTCTATACGCGAAACGGGATTCTCGAGAAAATGGAAACAAGGGAGTCACCTCGTTACCAAATGGACCAGAAAAAGATCATGTCGTTAAGTCGCGGAGATAAAAACTCTCGCGAATTAAAAATTCAGCGATAAACAGGATTAGAGACGGAGGGTCCAAGTTTTATCTTTATAACTGTTGGTATTGCCGTGTTCTCTGGTGTACACGTGTTTTGTATGGTCGATGTGCAATCAATGGGACCGCTGTATCGAACTCGAGACGAGAGCAGTTGTAAATTCGCGATTGTGAAGCAGAAATTTCGTAAGAAAATGTATACATCTCTCATGTACTCAGATTTTTTTCATTTTACTGCGTACTTTTTTCATTTTTATCATTGGATTTTTTTAAATTATCGACACGGGTGGTAAATATTTTATTCTAATTGTATAAATTCGTCAATTTAATACAAAATTATTTACTGCTCAAGTCAAAATGAGTTTTAAAATAATCAAACTTTGACATAAGAAGTAATAAAACTTATTAAGACCAATGTGACTATTACAAATAATTTAAATAAAAATAATTAATATCATCTGTTGAAAGAAAATGTGTTAGTGTCAACATGTTACAACATTTTTAATTCGCGAACGAGTAATACACGATAAATAAATTATTCCGGCTTAAAATTTAAAGCGTCTCTTTGGGCCATGTAAAAAAATGTTAAAAATTAACATTTTATTTTTTATTATGTAGAATATACGTGTATTAGTATTCCATTAACGTCATAGAACAAATTTCATACATCATGCAATGAATCGATAAATTTCTCGTTAAGTTCACCAAATTATATTACGTCAATCGCGTGAGCAACTTTTAATGAATATAAAACTGCAAACACGATCTTAATTCTCCGCCTCGGTATCGAAAAAACATAGCCGTGGACCATTGCGCAAAGAAACGAATCACTTACCGGAGTTCGCCGATTTCCCGCGAATGTTTCCCAATTTTGCCCGTCGACCGAGCGAATTTACAATTCCACGTAAATTGCTAGAAATTACTCGGTTCCTATAACTGTTTCTCCCTCTCGTCCGAAAATTCATAGACGTATGTGTACACGTATGACTGCATTCCGGTTGATGGACGCCGAACGATTTCGATGACTACAAACCGAATTCATCGACCGTGGAAGAGGGAGAAAAAAGTCGAAAGAGTTCGAGTCGAGCGAATTAAAGTCCGAATAAAGCAGATCGACGTATAAAGCGGATATGACGATTTAATATGTGCCATTATACTCCATTTTCCCCAATAATAAAATAATAAAATAAATAATATCGCGTACGCAAAATCAATTACGCGTGGAAGAGAGAGAGAGAGAGAGAAATGCGACAAAGCGTAGATCCTGCAACCGTGAATTTGTCGTCGAGATGCGCTCCTCGAAAATTCATCGACTTTTTAATTTTTTGATTTTCCGATAATACGTCCAGCTAAATTCTCCGCCTTTCTGCATACATCGCGTCCAATAATCCTCGGAAAATAACAACATAATATCGGCCAACAACCATAATAATAATAATAACAACAGCCGAACGCGTTCGATTTCGAACTCACGAATATACCCGGCGCTCGCCGCGATGCGAATAAATATCTAAATTGATCGTAGGACAAATCGACGCGGATAAAATACGCAAGTCAGTCGTGAAATCGCGCAGCATCCCTCGTTGCCGCGTATTATCTCATAGAATTTTCCAAGAGCCCCCCTTTCTTTCGATCCGCTCGCTTCAGTCCGCGGCCGCGCGGTTCGGAAAGAACTGGATTAACATAAAAGCATCCTCCCGTTTATGGTCGCACATACTCGATATATGCGTTCCTCGAAATTTCACGTCTCGTTGGCGTCTTGTTTTCGTTCGCCTGTATCAGAGAGGCGTCGCGATCGTATCGTTTTATTTTTTTCTGTCTCTCTCTCTTTTCTCCCCCCCCTCTCTCTATCTCTCTCTCTCTCTCTCTCTCTCTCTCTGGATACGGATGGGATTGAATTTGTCAAGGCAGTGGTCAAACCACTTTTTAATGTTTCGTCGGAGATTATTTCGCTACCTCTTATGAGAGCGCGGCCGGTTGGTAACATTATCTTTTCCATCCGAGGCTCGCCTGGTGCAACAATAGTTCTTAAAGGATTACCCGCGCTAACATCGGCTGCCCGACGGGGTGTCGCGAACTCGTAAAAATTTACAACAAATCGCAGAAACCATTATATATATTGTTCGATAAAAAAAGAGCCATTTAAACAAAAAAGAAAGAAATTCTGACATATTGATCAATATATAATAGTTTGTAACAAATTAGAGTATGTAATAACAGATACTATAATAGAATATACAGGATGTTCCAATCTAAGAAGAACACCTAAATATCTCCTTTGTTTTTAATGAAAAATGTTTAAATAATCGTAAACAAAATTTTCCTTTCGGTATTCCTCCTTTGAAACCATTCGAATTGTGCTTTAAACATTCCTCATATCAGTAAAAACAAAGGAGATATTCAGGTGTTCTCCTTATACTGGGATATGGATATCCTGTATAATATAGATGTACTTTACTGTGTCATACGCGCAAAGATGATTTAATTGAGAAAACAAAAAATTTTTTGTCAAAGACGACTAGTTAAAAGCAATGATCGCTCGTTCGTTCGGCAGATTTGCGGGACAAAATGCGCGCCAATTTCTCACCCCGAAGCTCCGTAACTTTGCATTGAAACAAGCGGAGTTAAGAGCAAAATCGAGACTGCATCGCACAATTGTTAAGTCCGTTACAAAAGCCGGCTGTAATTTTCGATGCAGTCGCGGGATGCCGTGCGATATATTCGCGCGAGCAAGGATCAGAGTCAGCGGCCAGAAGTGAAATAAAAGTGGACAAACGTGTAGTACGGCTTTTCGATAGGATTCCCCGAAGCGCTTATCGAAAGCGAGGCTAAACCGTTTAGGACCCATATTCCTGTCTCCGGAATTCTTATCGGAACCCTTAGACTCGTTACCACTAATTTAGCGTTATAAATGCGCGTACGTATGCGTGTCGTCCAGGATACGCTCGGTCCACCGAGCGACGCGGTAACAATGACTCAACGTATTAGGAATTCGCTTGTGTCTAAGCGGCTGATCAACCGGCCTTAGAGGCTTTAAGTAGCCAGCTCAGGTACAGGTAATCACGACCGTTGTCTCCCGGTAAAAAAGACAGACCCGAGATAGATATAGACGGAGATGTTCTCCAGATTGTTTGGAGTAAAAATTCCACTCAGGTATGCGTGACAGCCGAGTCGCTCGAATTCGAGCGATCTTTCCTGAGTCGAAATTTTAAATTCTACCTTAAATCTTCAAGTGGAGAAAATGCCAATGATTTCGCCATTTGTAGCGCCAAAAGTGCATAATAGAAAACTTTGAAATACTTAATATTGAACTAAATTAGATTTAAACTAAGACAACATTTTCGACTTGAATTCGCTGCTGCAGGCTCAGTTTCTCGAATCGAAATTTGGATGCTACTTTGACGCTCTTCATTCTTTCCGGTCGTTGATCCTATTTTCTTAGTTCCTATTATATTGTAAAATTAAAGATTTAACATAGAGTTGACAAAATTTTGACTCGGATTTCCACTCCGAATCGTTGATTTTCACACGAAACTGAAGCGCGAGTCAGATGTGCTCCACCGTCGTGGGAACAGACTCGCTCTAATCGATTAAAACATTCGCTCGTACGGATTAAAAATCCGCCCACTCTAAGCTGGAGCGAAACATTCACTCTCGCGATCCCGATGACGATATTTTCGCGTTCTTCCCGCGTTTTCAGTGAGATTTCACTTGGAGAAATTTCGAGAGCCTTTCACCCTCGCGTCCATTCAGCCGCGAATTCCTCCGGCGGAAATGTCAGAATGCTGTTACACACACGTGGTAATGATAATAATAATACACGCCTTTGAGATCCGCTGCCAATGACGGATTGGCTTCATGGGTTGGAGCCGCGCAAATTCGCCCGTCACGTTTCCCACATTATCGAACGCGCAAATTGCTCTCGCGCCTAAAAATAAGAGATCGATGCGGAGCGCAAATAAAGTTTTACATGCGGCTGAGCGACTTCGAACGGACATTTTTGCGTGGAGAATGTCGATCGCACTGAACGATTACGTTTTACCTTTCGCAGACTTTAACTGCTCTCGATGACCACGCTCAGACTCAGGATGTGTCTACCAATTCGACCGGAAACGGAATGGTGGCCGCCAGCGCGACGCAATTGCTGTGCAGCATGATTCCCGAAGAGCCTTTTGAGAAAACCCCCCTGCAGATGCGCGTTCAAGATATTGCTGGGTGAGTCTTGCACAAAACGCTAGATTTGTGAGCGCAATTTCGTGTTACACGATCATGAAACCTCGATATTGACGTCGGCTGAGAGAACCCGACTCTTTCGAGCGATAATCATATTTTTGTCAACGTATATCTCATTAAAACGAACGAATAATTGCGCTTTGGTATTTACTTTTTCCGGTAAATTGCCGAAATTAGCGCGAGAATCAAGAGATCCGGGGATACTCGTTAATTCGGAGCGAAAAGTCACGAAGATATCGGTGTATTAGCAGAATTATGACAATTCGCTTCGTATAGAAGTGAGCTTGCGGCGTTGAATATGCGATGCTTTAGCAGAAAAAATGTAGCGATTTTAAAAATTATTTATTATTATATATATATATTTTTTTTTGTTTTGTTGAAATATAATAGTATCAATTTAAATAGATTATACTTTAACGCGAGCTGTCATAAAATAATTTTTAATTAAAATCGTTATATTTTTAATTTTGAATACTAACTATGATGTAATGAACACACACACACACACACACACACACACACACACACACACACACACACACGCGCGCGCGCGCGCGCGCGCGCGCGTAACGTGAACAACAATCGCTAAATATTTAATTGATACGTAACTAATTCGATGTGATGTGCTGTTAACGTCGTTAAGTGTTCGGAAAATTCGTTTTGCCACGTAAAATCTGTAGAAATGAGGACGCGTTTCAGGTGTTGCCACGATGCGATGGATTTTTGACTAAATTTTCTCCGCGACGTAAAAAGAGTAACGTCAATATTAGCGTCGTTTGAATAAGCAACATGTGTGTTCGATTATTAGTTACAAATGCGGCATTAAAATTAATCCCCGCTGGCGGAATATTATTTCACTGATTAGGGTAATCGGAGCATAATTAGCAGGCATTCCACTTCTTTCTGGATGATACGAACGTTCTACGTAATTGCGGGCAATCATCTACAATGAAATCGTAACTTCTGTAACGTGTGTTCACGTGTCTTTTCTCCCGGCTACTTTTTTTACAATTGCCCCATGAAAGAACTAGTCGCCGAGGTGAAATCTTTTCGGTTAAAAGAAAAAAAGGCGTATTATTGTAACGACGGTAAAATCAGTGGAGGACGAATCGAGATTAACGGAGAGGTCGAAGCAAACGATAAATTTCGTGCTATTCGACGCACGTGAGAAGTGTATTCTTTTTCGAAGTTAAAGATTTGCCGTTGATTCATTACACTGTATTATGATGCGTTAAAAAATTGCGTTTTAACCCAAAAATGTACTTGTTAAATACAGAGTGAGGCAATGACTGTTAACTCCTTGAATATCTCCGAAATATGAGAGCAAGAGACAAATGTATCTAATAGAAATTGCGTTGATTACTATTTTGAAAATAACTATCTGTAAATGTAAACTTTTTCCATCTTTACGCATCTGACCGTTAATAAAATATTTTTATATCTCGAAGTTATTCAAGATGATAATATTGCCTGCTTGGAAAAAAAATAAACATTAGTATCAATTCAAAACTCATACTATCATTATCATATATCATATATAAGCAAGAATATATAATTTTACATGAAGATAAAACTTGTTTACATACAGAAATTCTATATTGTTCCACTAAAAATATTATGTTTTTCTTATTTAAGAGTAATTTTCGTGAAATGAGAGAAAAAAATATTGGAAAAGAACAATAAAGAACGATATCTTCAAACTGGGATAATTCTTCGTTTGAAGCTATCGTTCTTTTTATCCAATATTGTTTCCTCTTAATTCATAAAAATTATTCTCGACTAAGAAGAAGAATATTTTTGGTGGAAATTGGTTTAACACGTTGAATGCCACGCTGATTTCCATCGATCGTACAAACGCCTAATTGATTCAATTAAATCACTAAAGCTGCAGTAAATAAATATAATTCAGGATACGCATCTGTTAGCTTGTTTCATTAGCTCATTACTGGCTGTACAACCTATTTTGTAGATGCAATTAATTATACGTCACACGTAATTTAATAAAACGCGGTAACATCATAGCGCCGGTCACCGGTGACCCCCGTGGCATTCAACGTGTTAAATATTCCTCATGTAAGCAAGTTTTATCTTTATATAAGATTATATTCTTATTCATGTATGAGAATATGAGTCTTGAATAAAACATGGATACGGTAACGAGACTCCCAACGTGGCTTCCTGTAGAAGTTAACATTGAATGTTGACACATTATTAACTGAAGTTAACGGAAAAATGCAAATTTTCCAAGCGTTCACGAAGTCACATTTCGAAACCGTCTTTTTCTCCTATCTTTCGCGACGTTTCCCTCCTATCGACCGGTAATAAATCTGTCTCACCGCGGCTATTAGCAACCAACGAAGTTTTCATTCGCGATTTTACACGCACTCTCGCCCGAAATCCGCATCTTTTGATCTGGTTTAGTCATTTGTTGCGCAAACACCGTCTACGACGGCGCCTTTGAATGGCGCGAAAGAATACTCAATGCGCTTTGAGGCGCACAGACCACCCTGTCTGAAAATATAACTGCGTTGTCGCGGCCAATACCGAACTTAATACGCGAGTCACAAGTGACAAGACGCGAACTGTTTTCGTTGCATCGCGCGAGACCCGATCTTCGTCAGGCTGATGGCTCGCACCTGGGTCAACTTCCTCCACGAGGACCCCCCAAAACGCCAGAGTTAACCCCTTTGCGCGCATCGAACTTATTTCCTTCTTCCCTCTTACACTTGTCCCTTCCCTCTTCAATCTTGTGTCTTCCGCGGCGGAAAACTCCGTCTAGAGTAAGCTGGGAGTTTTCATCCCGCCAGTGGATACCATAGGAAACGTAATTACTCCGCGTTATCATTTAAACTAACACATTTCCGAATTTGAGATGTATAGGTTTTAATTAAAATTGAGTTTCACGTTCAAATGGATTTTAATGAGACGCGACGTTCGATGGAAACGTGTTGCGTTTAATATTGCAACTCATCTACGGCGGACTTCAAATTCCCATTATTTCGATTTTCAAGTGATAAAAAAAAAATAAAAAATGTTTTACAACCTGGAAGCATCGTGAAATTACACGGCATTACATTACAATCGCAACGTGTTCGCACGTGTGACAATACCGTGAAAAGAGGAAATAATAAGGGAGAAAAGCGATTCGAAATTTTTACGTTCTCGCAGCATACTTTACAGTTGGGTGAATCTGCGAATTTCGCGTTCACTGATCGCACCGTCTGGCCTTGTATAATGAATGACGAAGGTGCGATCGGAATTATTGTCGACCGCGCACCGGTAGTGGGATTATTATGATTAATTTCCTGCCGATGCGAGAAAGGCCTAGTCACGATTTTTACTCAGCGGCGAGGTTGCTTTTCGCTCGTATCTTTAAAGTGCGCAGATGTGTAACGGCGATCGATCATTTTGTACGTCGTAATACTTATTTGACGGTCGTTAAGTGCACTCGCCATCGTTCCTTCCCTGAAAAATAATGCGCGTCCTTTTTGTGCGCCAAGAGAGAGAGAGAGAGAGAGAGAGAGAGAGAGAGAGAGAGAGAGAGAGAGAGAGAGAGAGAGAGAGAGAGAGAGAGAGAGATTTTTCTTTCTTACCGACCTCAATGTCTACCATTTTTATTGTCGGTGCGCGATACGAGGTGCAATTTTACAACAAGCGGAACGATTTAACGCACGTCCCTACGTTTTATTGCTATATGCTTACATATAGCTACTCGAAACGAATAAAATTTCGCCTAATATATTTGCCTTTAACGCGATTATTGATATTACGCAGATCGTAATAGAAAGTTCAAATGCTAAATTATAATTCGTGCTGTTTAAAGATTGTCGTAATTTGAAAACGCGTGAGAATGAACGCGCTTTTCCGAGGAAGAAGTATAAAAATTCTCGTGAGATCTGTAAACGCGGAAAATAAAACAGTCGTTAAAAGGTTTTATCGTTGATACCAATCGCGTGTCTCTTAAGCTCTTCGACGGTGTATGAACGGCTTCATATAAAGTAACAGATGTGTCGTATAAAGATAAGGTGATAAAAAGTGTATATGTTTGCCTATCAACTTTTATTCGTTAGTCCGCGTATCTGCGCGATCTATGTTTAAAGAGGCGTCGCTAGTGGCGGCTCTCTCAGGAATCATTTTCCCGGTTTCCACTTTTTTCACTCGTTTTTTGCCCCTCTCCTCCCTTTTGCCAACAGTATCGATGGTAAATGACCTTTTCGTCGTAAATTCCGCGCCGCGCAGCGAGAGAATCGCGTCTTTCCGATGTTCCTTCTGCATACGCTCGTACGGGCATGCAAATGCAAACAATGCGTGCCGGGCGGTGTGCGCTTTTTAAATTGTCCGCATTTTTACAAGAAACGATACCTTCCACTTTTAAAATGTCCGACAGAAAGACAAAGATTAATTCGGAAGAAGTTCCTTCTCATCGATCTTTCTGATGTTAACATACTTTATCTGTAAAACTTCCCTCTTACGATTTCGCGAGATAATTTGTTTTATCTTTTTTTCCCCCGAACAGCAATGTTATTATCATTATTAATTATTAATCCCTCTTGTTATATCACTTATAAAAAACGCTCTATTATATTCAATACGTGTTCAAAAATAGTTACATATCGCCAAGTGTGGTTATATGCGAAAAATACATTATCAGAGGAGAGAGAAGTAAAAAAAAACGCAGGAAAAGAATTAATATCAACTCAAGAGTCATAATCTCATACATAAGCAAGAATATATAATCTTATATCAAGATAAAACACACTTACACATAGAGAAATATGATTCCACTATAAAAATATCATATTTTTCTTGTTATTCAAGAATCATTTTCACGAATCGAGAGGAAAGTATTGGATGGAAAGAACGATATCTCCCAACTGATGAAATTCTTAATTTGAAGATCTTTTCATTCAATCCTTTTTCTTCCGATTCATGAAAATGATTCTCAAATAACAAGAATATGACATTTTTAGTGAGAGCTTATGCATGAAAATATAAATCTTAAATTGATACTAATTTTTCCTCTCCATGGAGAAAAAGGTGTGTTTGAAGGCTATCAATGTGACTCGGCCTTTTTCCGTACTCGAAAACTCTCGAAAACGTCGATGATCAGCAGTCGAGTGGCAACGACGTCGACGTAATTGCTGGAAGAGCGCTATAGAAAAATCAGTCCGCAAACACTCTTACCGCTAATCCCGATGAGTCGGTGGGAGGAGATTCGACCGTATAAGGTCTATACTGTCTTTAATCATGGATGGGATCAAGCGAATAATTGGTAATTTGCTTATGCTCGCGAGCAAACTACATCCGAACGCTCGGTCACAAATCCTTCCGCACGTTCTCGACCGTGCGATTTTAATAAGACGTCGGCACCGAAGAGAGAGAGAGAGAGAGAGAGAGAGAGAATTGGTTGAGTAAACATTATAATTTCTGTTATTATAATATGATTTATGTCGATGTCTGGAAAAATGGGACGATGCATTTCGACAGTTACATACGTAGGATATCGTGTTATCGATGTAGTGCATCTCTCTTCCTCTCTTTCTCGATTATAGATTGTTCGATGATTTTTTTTTTCGCTCCTTCTTCTTTTCCGCGATATTTTTTCACACGATAGCCGTCGGCGAAAGTGAGACAATGCGAGAAAGTGAGCAAGAAGTGCGTCAATTTAAAGCGTTATGCCTGTCTAAAGTATCTTCTTCCGCGTTCGAGATAAATCACAGTTTGCTCTGGTTAATTGAAACGGATGTACAAGGAACCCGGCGCGATCTCGCTTTTTGTTGTTCTTCCCGGCTCGGGATTAAATGGGCTTTCGATCAGCTTGTCGGTCGCGAGTCTAAATTTTCCTCCCTCCGCGCGTCAAGTTGGCGCGCCCGCGGCTTTCCGCTTCCACCTTCTCCCCCGTGCTCCGTCTATTGTTATAAAGAATTAAGGGACTGCGTCTCTTATAATTGCGTACAGAGTTCACGCTTTATCAGGCTGGCGCTTTTAAGCCTATTCGATCGTCGATGCGATGCAGCGGGGGAAAACAAACGCGTGGCCACTGGGATTCCCGTTTTTAATTCAAGCATGAATTTCTGCCTAAGGTAATGTCTTAGGCAAGAGATCGCCGGTATTTTTCAGGAATCACTCACTAGGTTTCGTTAAGTTTCGTGTAAGAAATAATTAATTCGATATTTCGGACTTTTGCGATGTGAAGAAATAATTCGATTTCCGAGTCAACGTCGCGTCTTTCATAGATTTGTTTACAACGTTTCGTGAACTGAAATGTTCAGAAAGAAATCTAAATAGGGGACCATTCAACAATTATGTTACGTAATTTGGATATTTTTATCCCCCTCTTCCTTGCCATAATTTCAGCACAGAGTATTTTCAGGCATATAACATCAAATTAATTACTTTATTTTATAATTTTGATCAATAAAAGTTGTGCTGTTAAGAGAATAAATATTAAAAAATTAACATTTCGATTATTAGCACAAAGCTGTACCGAAAGTTAAAAATTTTCACCAGATATAACCACATGTGAACCGAATGCAAACAATAAACTACGCGCATCCATATTTACAATCCATCTAATGTAACGTTCCCCCTTTCTGCTACCACAGACTGTGATCATCACGCAAGCTAATAAACCTTCCTCCCCTCATGGTGTAACGTAAATGTTGAATGGCCCCTTAATAATTAATTGCACCGAAAAATTAGTTGTCTTTAAATTGGCGTCTAAAAAGAACGACACATATAGAGAGCCAACGAAGCGAGGTAAAACATCATCGGTTATGTTTCCGTATAATCAGAGGAAATGAACGCTGCAGTTAACGCGTTAATGGCGAAGTGTCGGTGATATTTCGAGAGCTCGAGTCCAAATTTGCACTTATCAATTTCTCAAATAAATATATTTGACCCGGGAACATTCCGCGATCGCTCATCGCACCTGAAAGAAGCCTGTCGAGAGATGGATTTTTCGGCGAGACAGGCCGAGTCGCGGAAAGGCCCGTGTCGGCTCGCACGAGGTTCTCTCGTGCGGAGAAACGAGCCTTCAGTCACGTGCCGTACTGTCACAAAAATAATCCATGACGTAATCGTCGGGCAACGGGAACATCAAACTGACGCATTAATTAATGCGCTGCTAGGCGAATAGCGGCTCGCGCATTTACTTAACGTAATAAGGTTCCCAGCGGCTTCTCCTCCGCCCCCTCGTGCCGGTAGGGTTTATTACGAAAATGAAAAGGCTACGTTTTAGTCGTGCAACGTGATTAAATCGGGAGTTGCGCGAAACGAGGTTAGACGCGAAACGACGGCACACGGCCGGCTCTTCCTCTTTGAAGAGCGGCGGGCAAAATCTATTTTATTAATATAACGGCGCTGCTGTTTGATCTGATAATTCAGTTTCGCCGTCCTAAAGAGCATCCTTCCCCTTTTCTCCGTACTTGCCGCGCCAAAGGCCCGCGTGCACGCGCGAACGTATCTCCTAGCCGGCGCACCACCATCACCGCCGACATTTCCCCGTGGGCATTTTCCAACTTCTTTCTCGCCCTACGCTGTCTCTCCGCTCTCGCTCTTCGCCTTATCGATCCCATGCAAATAGATTCGATCCCGGGAAAAAAAAAAACTCTTGCCGACGACTCGCGCGAAGATGTTCCAATCGACGAAACGTTGGAGGAAAAAATGGACAGTCGACACAGTGTGCTAAATCGGACATGAATTTCGGGCACGTTTCCCTTTTGTGATGTTGCTCGAGCCGATAAGCCCGTACTTAAATCTATTAATAATAGTTAAATTGGGGCTAAAATTGTCGCAAGATGTTCTTATCGCGAGTCTCCCCCTTTTCGTCGCGTGGACGAATGCCAAGATCGAAAGTTTCATCATGAAGCCTGTATTTGTACAGCGAAGCCATGAGGTTTTCAGTTCAGGAATATGTGTGTTCGTGTATAATTCGTGATTAAACTTGCCCGTCTAACTCCAGGTATCGATAAACGGGTCTCGATAGTCGCTTAAACATGTAGGATGTTACTCGGTCGAGCGAACTCGCAAAAAAAGCGAGCCCGACTATGTCAAAGTATGCGTAAACTTGCACAGACTCAGCTGGCCGGGCGAAATCGCGCGATGTCCCTGGGATAAGTTGCTATCGGAATTTTTTATCTGGTATTTTTATTGATGAACGTGCGCGTGAATTCCCGCCCGATTGGCTGAAATTTCGGAAAAGCTCACGCCGGCGAATAGTCGTCGAAATACCAACCGACGAATCCACCGTGCAGCTCCGTCGCAAATTTGCACGAACGTAAAAAAATAAATGAGGACAGAATGTAAAAAGTGTATTATCGAAAATGTCGAAATTTTGATGCTATTATCTTAAAGATAGTTTGCACCCATTTAGACTAATAAGAGACCTATTTTGACGGTACTGAACTTTTTAACTTCTCTCCTGAACCTTTAATTCTACAGATTGATTTTTAATGTCACGTTCAACAACTGCGCTGAAACAGCGAACATCGAAAACGAACCTATTTTGCTATCAAGCTCCTACTAATATATTGTAGAATTAAAGGTTTAACATAAAGTCAAAATTTCGACTCGATTCTACCTCGAAGTGGCCTTATTTCTATTACTTTTAACTTCCGAAAAAAAAATTCTACGACAGAATTACGCGGCCGTAGGTGCTCTTCTTCGCGGTCTGCCTGACCGTGACTCGTGCTGGATTTTCCCGATCGAGCGGAATGGCGGGAAAGAAAATTGCGTTCGCCGTAATCGACGAGCCCGCGAAGCAAGTCGGCACAAAAAATGGATTCCTCTTTGGACAAAGTCCAGCGGGCAGAGTCGCACACCTGTCACGTTCGTCGCGACAGGGTGGGCGCGTCTAAAAGCGCGAGGTAGGGCTCTCGAGGTATAGTCGGCGAGATCATCGGCGGTCGTGGAAGAAAGGGGAGAAGAAGAAAAAACATCGCGGGGGTGAATGAGCGAGGCGGGCTGGGTACGTAATCTGCTAATGGACTCTCCTCCCCTTCCCTCCCCCCGTCTCGTCCCCCCTCTTCGCTCCCTCTCTGTTTCTCCTCGTCCAAATTCACCCTCGGCCGTACACACCCCTCTCAACCCTCTTTCGAACGGCCTCGACTCGTCCGTCTCTCTCTCTCTCTCTCTCTCTCTCTCATTGTCCCTTCCCTCTCTTTCTGTTTGTCTGTCTTTTTCTCTACCGAGCTATCGGTGACCTACGCGCACACACGTCTAGCCGTTTGCTATTCTTCGTATTTTCATTGCGTTCCTTTTTTCTACGTGTTGCTCGCGAGATCGGTCGATACACCGCGCGCGAATCGGTTAGTACGCGGGGGAGTATTGAAAAATTATGCGTACACATCGAAATCGCATCGGAAATTTGAGAATGAGGAGCGAGAATCCTCACAAACGCGGATCCCCGAGAGAGGTTTTCAAATCGGAATCTAATTTCTCAACTGGTTTTTCACGAGTTTCACCAGTGTCTTCAATATACGACACGAAAACAAAACAGATCTCTTAATGAACATTTTTACGCTTGTTCTACTGAAGGTGATGATCGTCCTTTTCTCTTTTTCCGTGAAAGTACGCGTGTCCATATAATGAGCGCGGATCGCGCGTGGCTCCTATTTAATTAACTTCTTTTCATATTGAAATTCAGACATGTAAATAGCCAACTAAATATTACATTAAATCCGCGAATGGCAGGTGGTATCGTTCACGCGCATAAATAATGAGTTAAATTATTATCGACAATGCGCGCCGGTCGAATTAATTACGATGACACTGTATTTTATCTTGTGAACGTTACGCGCGAGCAAGCAACGAGTTCTTCTCATTTTCCAATTATTACTAATTATCGGCTCGGCCGCATAATGTATGCGCCGTTTTATTTTAAAATACATGGATATGTAATTTTAACGATATTAAAAATTGAAGTGCGTTTCCTCGTATACGCTGCGCCCGAAACGTATACAAGGACAACGATGTATCTCTTCTCTGCGAGATAACACGAATCCTTCTTTAGCCCTTCTTTAGCCCTTCTTTAGTAAAAAGTGATTAACGGCTTTTTCATTCACTCTTACATGCGGAATCGAATTAGAGGATTGCACTTGACTGCACTCATTAATTTTATACTGCATCTCGTTTTGCTATTCATCGCATTTGAAAAGTGAGCTCCCGTCATTCTCCTCGTACGAACGGTTTGTTTCGTCATTTCGACACGCTCCACATCTTCGAGTTTCGCTCCCATAATTGCTACGTGCGCCGGAATTAGGATTTGCATCGCGTTGTGTTCTGCGGCTGATCGTTTCACGATGTACGAGATTCGAACTGTTTCACATGGCGTTGCGTCGTAACTTCGAAGTAAACGCTACTTTGGCGATTCAGCGTCAAATTAGCCGGCAGATGTACTCGAAGCATCAGCTGGCACAGCCCGGTGTCGGTCAGTGATTCATTTCCGTAGCCTTCGCCTTAGGCTCTCCGGGCAAAGAGCATCTCTTAATGCGGCCTTCAGCGCGTTAAATTCCGCGGTCGATGCCGATCACGCGATGCTGACGTGACGAGAATTAAACGACGAGTGCAACGGACAAAAAAGTGCCTGGCATTTGTGACTATAGCGCAGTGAAATAATTATAGTCGGAAACGATCATTTTTGCAGCAAGCGCTGTAATGTTAACGATAATAATCTTATATGCAGATAACTACCATTACTTTCTTGTTAGAATGAAAAAGATTGTTGACGTGGAAAATGACTATAATTTTAACGAAAGTAACAATATTTTCTTCTCTCAATAATTAATGCAAGCTCGTTATTAATGTGAGCTTGTTATCTTATAATCAAGACAAATTACTTCCGTAGGGTGAATTCTAGACGAGGTTAAGGAAAAAAAGTTGGACGTTCGAATGGAAAATTCACCCGAGTCTGAGGGAAATTTTAACTACTTTCACGCTCTTAAGGATATTTTGTGCCTACTGGGGCGGCCTGTAGATTAATAAAAATCTACTTTGACAAAGCTAACATTTTTTAACATCTCTCTTGAACCTTTCATTCTACAGATTGATTTTTAATGCTACTTTCAGTAATCTATTTAACGCTAAAACGTAAACGGAAATTTAAAAATATCACTAGAGTCAAAATAAAAGTTATATTATTCGAATTGAAGTTTTTTTTTAACTTATTTCGCTATCTTAACTTCTACTGTGTTGCAGAATCAAAGATTTAACAGGGTCAAAATTCCGACTCGGGTAGCCGAGACGAATAAAGTTCGAATTTGGTTAAGTTTGAAATTATTAAAATTGCGCGACGCGCCTGCAGCCTCAATGAGAGGGATCTCCAGCAATAATAGTGCTGTCAACGACAGCAATGACAGAAGCGGCAATAGTAATGGGAACCGCGGGATTGGAGCGGAGTATTTGATCAGGCGGGATAGGGGCGCAAGTAGAAATAGGCAGAGCGGCTGTTCTTGTTCCCATTCTGCTAAGTGGCAAGCTTCAACGTTGTCTATTATCCACCGTATACTCGCCCCCGCGTGTGCACACACATATATAGGTACACACACACACACAGAAGTAGCTTTAAACGACGCGAGAAGAAATCCGGTGTTGACTTTGACATGGCGAAATACATCGTGCGCTCCTGAAAGTAACGTTTCGATAAGGTTCTCCTCCTGTCGTCAATATTTCGTGGAAATATCTCGAAAAATAGCATAACACCGTGGTAAATCGAGATATCGAGATACAGAGGGAACCAAGTGCCGCCATATTTCGTTCGACGGAAAAGAAAGACAAGTTCTTTTTGTCCTTTCACCGCTTCATTTCCCGGTAATAAGATTAATAAAATATCGTCTGCGCAAATGCGGTTATTCAGTCCGGAATTAATGTCGCTTTACGTATGAACGAACGGATAGACAGACGCGCGCATCGCGACGACCAGCGTTGATTACTTCAGCATACGAGGTTTATTCTCGAGATACTTTTTTTCGTATCTCGTTCCCCGCCGCGAGGATAGCCAATACATTTTTGTATAAGAGCATATTTTTATGTAAATACACTGGATACGACCGCATCGCGCTGCCATTTTGTACGCGGCGCGTACCTATCCCTTCCGCGGAAATATTGGATTTCTGTAGGTAAACATAAATTATTTTTAGAAATTCTACTCCGCGTATAAACACGCGCAAACGGCGTACTCCGTCGGAGCACGGCACGAATACATTTCGCCGGGCATGTTCATAACATATTGAATATCGGCAAATGGTCTCCAGTCAACAGAGCTAAAATCGGTTATTAAAAAATTCAGGTTTGCAGGAACCGGCGCGCAGATTTTACATCGCCGCTAATAATGGACGCTCATGCGACATTTTTAGCAGTTTCGCACAGTCATAAAATTTTTTCAAAATCGCCAGCTGCTACAAACATCGGTGTTATATATTTATATCTTCTTCCTTCTTGAAAGGAAATAAAATAATTTACTGTTAAAGTCAGGCATAAGCTCGGGCTCTTCACGAGAAAAAAGATTGGTTGAATTTAACGCGATGATGAAGGAATTGAACACGTTTTCGTTGAAATAGAATTTCTAATATTTAAACAAAATTCGATTTTTAGGAACAGAAATTCGGTTTCTTTCTATCAAAATGTCTTTGGCTCGTCTATTGTCACGTTAATTCAACTAATCTTTTTTCTATGTGTTATAATGTTAGTTATTTAGATTGGCGTTCTATACACGGAGAAAAAGTTTCTTTGGATTTAAGATACGTATTTATTTGAATTTTGAGTTTAATTGCTTAATATTAAATATCATTTTGTTTGAATGAAAATGTTGTTTCACTAGAACAAAACGCTATCACTTAAGGGAAATAATGTTCGGTTTTCAACAAAAGACAAATTTATTTTATCATATATTAAATATTGTTCCATTGACACAAAGGAGTTTTCGGACATTCTTCTAACATCGAGTGTTGTTTTTTTTCAAATAATGTATTACTTATGACAACTATTGTAATGTCAGGATGAAAAAATAAAAAAAATATGTTATTTGACATAAAAATATTTATTGTTTGAGAAATCAAACATCCGTTTGCTCCGTTCCAGACAAATTTGTTTCAATCAAAGAAATTTCATGAAATCCAGAGAAATCTTCCTCTGTGCAGTAAAAATTCAACAATTTGTTCCGATTGATTCTCTTTTTTACCTTCTACCTGCTTTCTACGTCCTCGTCTGCAAAATCTTATTCTGCTCTACTATATTCTATAATTACGACGCGATTGGGCGGCCTCATTAAAATAAAATAACATTTCGAAGATCTCTCATCGAGATCTACATATTTACTTTACTCTCTCTCATTCGCGCGTCGTTTGAACAAATTTACGGTACGCTCGACACTGTCGCTATGCTCGGTCAAGTCGTATAGAGTAGCACCCTTCACTCTACGCTCCCCCCCCCCTATCCCATCCTGTACCAGGATTCCCGCTATATACGTATAGAGTAGCGCGCTTCATCCCTCGCGCTATCGAAGTCCCAGCGTGAATGCATTACGCATCAACGAATCCGGAGTAGCAATATCCTGAGTTGCTGGATGTTAGAGCCCGGGATTATAATACATTACCAATTCGACGAAGACCACGGCCATTTGATCTTGTTTCAGACTTTATTTCGCGTGCCGGCGTGCCCTCATCGGCTTTTAATACAAACTCGTCGTGCTCGCGCGCGCTCGACTGCTCCGAAATAGTATCGGATCGTGCGATAGCGGCGCGATTTTTAATGACCGATTTTAATATGACCGCAACATTGCGCGAAATATTGCTAGCGATTTCGCGTGCATTTTTCAATCGCGCTCAGTCTCGCTCGCCTTTTTACGTTAATGGACAAATTGTATCTATTTTCACGCGCGCGATCGATGACAGAGGGTCGCCCGAAAGATTGCTGACCGAGTGGATCGACCACACCGTCCCCCCGTTCCTCCTCCTCTGTCTCTCTCTTTTTTTTCCGACGCAGTGATACGCGGCTGTCATTTACACACTTCTGCCATTTCGTTGCGCAAACATGCCCTATTGTCGAAATAGCGAAATGGCACTTCTGCCAGGCGCGCTTGTCCGCCGCCGAAGAGAAATACTTCCACGAGCGTCCTCGTGTTGAGACCGAACTCTGTGTTATTCTTAAGATGGACGTCACCGCCCCTCCGAATGGACCGTTTTCCGAGTTTAGCGCTACGTGAGATTCTGATCAGAGATGTGCAGTCGTGACGACGATGGCGAAGTGGCACAGAATTAGAAATATTCAAGTAACGTTTCAATTTCAGTAATCAATTAAATTAGCCCGTAGATTGCCGGATTTTCAGTGGAAATTTTAAACGGCACCCACCATAAGTTTATTATTTATACTGAAAGAAAATATTTTCCTGCAACTTTATTCAACATCTAAGTAATAAATGTTGATTTTGAGCGCGCAAAATTAAAATAAATATATGTAAAAAATATTACGAACACGGAGATATTTATTTGTTATTTTTCTTAATGTTTCATTTATAAGTCAGTTGAGTTAATAGAAATGTAGACATAATAGAAAGTAGTATATAAATATTTAGATATGTGTATATGTGCATATATTGCGGATATTATTATAAATTGTGAAGTTTCTATGACTATATTTATGAAATAATGGTCAATAATTCTGAAATTTTTGAATAATTTCTATATTATCTTCTCGATATCACAGTAGTTTTTTTTTGTATTAAAATCCTAATATAGTTTAGAAGAAATTAAAAATAAAAGGATATCAGAAATACGTGTAAAAATCGTCATCTTTAGTTGCGATTATCTCAGCTTCCGAATAGTTAATCGTTTTCTAATCTTACAAATGTGTAGATAGTATTTCCACCAAAATACAGCTGAAATTTAAAGTAATTTCTAAGAAAATGATTTGACAGACCAACCTAATACTTTAAAATAATCGAATCGTAAACCATTTTCTTTATATATTCTGTGATATTTCTCATTTCATATTAACGCCGGTATTTTTATACGGTTCTTTGTTAGTCTGGAATAATAAATGTGACGATTATATATTTACCCGTTTGCCAACCTTTTTCCAACACACATTACGACATGCTTGTGTTTTATCGGTACACGTACCGCAAATTGCATCTTGATTTGCGGCATTAATTCTAGAGCGTTGTTCGAACTACTACTCACGCACGCCCACGAAAAATGTGTGTGCGGCAATTTGCAGCTAGGCGCGTCCGCGTTATTCGTTTAAATCAACGGGAAAATTGTTGTGCGTTTATTTTTATTTCGCCTCGTTTGTCGAAGTTATGTACTTTTATCGCCCGCGCGATCGCGCGTACTAATACGACTTTGAATGCGCACGTAGTGCACACGCGTACACACTAGAGGCGCGCGCAAATATTTTCTACACTTTTGAAAACACTTTTGATAATTCCGCGGACACGGTTGGTTGTACCTTCGAAAATACGGCCGGAGAATATTTCTCTTGCGCGCGCATCGCGACAATTATTTGTCACGTTACAGTCGAAAGAGAGAGAAAAAGAATGAGAGAGAAAGAGATGAGACGAGATAGATTTTTTTTACCATTAAGATAAAAGTACTAGTGTCTGGACGCGTACTTGAATATTATTATATCTTATTGTCTTGGTCTTTAAACAAACTTAATTTTTATGAAAATTGTGAAAACATATACACCTCTAATATATGTTATAAAAATGTTATGCAGAAAAATATGTTATTTATATACTATATTACATTTATACGTATATTCAATATATATATATATATATATATATATATATATATTCAATATATACTCTTGAATGGCTAAACATGCGTATTTAACTATTCCCCCAACTTTAGAAGGCAAAGAAAGGTGGAACAGCAGGACACGAACGGAAGGTGAAGCAATGAATGAATCCATGAGTATGCATTCTAAATTTAAAAATGATAATAAATAGAACCATTAAAATTGCTCATTAATCTTGTTAGCAATTGTAAGCAATTGTAAGAGGTTTTACTGCGGAATTTTTAAATAATTTATGAATTAAATATTACTGAGATTCTAGAAAATATTTTTCTCAGGATCGATCCGTGTGTGGAAGGTGGTTCGTTTACCAAAAAAGTTCGGTACGTTCGCAATACATCCTCCCGCAGAATAATATTAATCATGATAACATTAAATGTGTGTGGCACTAACACACACGTACACGTCTGTACTTCTCATGGCTCAATGTATCGCTGTGCGTTATGTTTAATTAGAACCAAGCAAAGGGCATAAAAATCACATGAAACAATAAGCAAGAATCCATTGGTCAAAAATATTAGAATAATACACGAATAACATAAATAAACGTCTGTCATCTTGGGGCCACGAATGACCTCGACTTTCTCTTGCGAAAGTTAAAGACCAGAATAGTAAGAGCGTCCGGAGTTAGGTAAAACGTCCGGGTATTGGTACTTTTATCATACGGAGAGTTCTTTAGACGGGACAGACTCACGCGTTATTTCCGCGCTCTCGTAATCCGGGCACGACACACAAATTACGGGCCATCCATCCGATTACCCTCCTCGAAGCCTCTTCCCGCAGCGTAAGTGCACTCGCGCGATGCAGCGCGCAAATCGCATAAGCCACTGCTAGATGGAGGAAGGAAGGAACGGGCAGAAAGGGGGTGGGTACGGCCAGAAGCGTAAAGATATGCACCCTCGCGAGCTCGCTATGAAATAATCATATGGTTAGCTAATGGCGGCCTCCGGGGCGAGCGGTCGCTCGTTCCTCGCCTCCCTCAACGCCGTCGGATGTATGCGGGGGCGGGGCGAGGGGATAATAAATAAATTCGATATATTTGCCCGTAACCCCCCGCAAACATTCAATGATAGATCGCAATCTCGGGCCGCAGCACCCTCCAACAACGCATCCCCTCCGTAAAGCGGACGTGCATGAAGATCGAGACGCAGGATCTTCCCGGTTGGCGCGAATCGCTTCGCTACCCTCGCAGAGCTGATCGGAGGCTACACACTGGTGAACGCGGCGCGGGGTGCTCTCGGTTTAATCGTTCCGCTAATTAAAGTTGTTTTAGAGATTCTAAAATATTGTTATTATATTTATTTTTTCTATCCATATTTTATTTTACATTATTTTTGTTCTGTATTCTTCATCCGTGCAGTTTTGACTGCCTTCCGATTTGCGTATTTGTTCGTCATTTTTTTTTCATCCTTTTCTACCTTATCTCATTATCTGCTGTCCCGAAACTTCTAAATATATCTTCTAATCTAACCTGTTTTCCATAAGCTACTATCTTGTATCACAATTAAAAAAATCGCAGTTAACGTACAATTGATTTACATATCGTTATTTCGTATATTTATCTTTATTCTTTCTTAGCCTTATAGAACCGATTAAAATTCTTATCAGAAAACATATTTTTATTTCCTTATCATCTATTATTATCTCAGAAGATGGATGGTAACGTATTAAATATTAATTTATTTTCGAGCAGCGATTCCGTCGCGCACGGTGTTATTTTCGCTAGCTAAACTCGACGCTTCGAACTTGGCGGTGCGCAACTGATCACGCGTGTTCTTTTTTACCTCGTGCAGGGAGTTTCGGGCCTTTGCGGATATTATTTCTGAATAGAGTCGCATCGAAGTACAGAGAGTCGTGAGTGGAAATCGTCGGGATTTGGCGACACACCTCGATTACGCGAGTGCGAAAGTATGATTCGGTGTTTCGCCAATGAGACGTCAGCGAACGCTTGGATCGGAAAGATTTATCCGTTACCCGAGCGTTCGGGTTAAAGGATTAAGCGATCTGGGACGCAGTGACTTTCACGGGCGTAATCCCACATGGAACGAAGCGGAGGAGAGGGTGCAAGAGAGTGAGAAAGAGATAGGAATGAGAGACTACTCGCTCATCCGAAATTATTGCATCCAAAGATACACGGTGTCCCTCCGTCGTCCCAACTGTCGCCGTGTTGTAGGTTAAGGGGAGGGTCTGTCGTGTAATCCGCCGGCACGGATCCGCCGTAGTTACGTGTGTTAAGCGATTCTAATCCGCGCGACGCGATCATTCCGTCGCATTTTATTAGCGATTTATTCGAGCGTCGAGCACGAGCTCGTCGTCGATACCGGCGGTTCGTGTTCGCACATCGTATTTCTCGCTTTGACAGACCCGGAGACCTCCTGTGTGTCACCCCATCCCGTATAACGAAGAGTCGCCACCCGCGCGCCAGGAAAGAAACCGGAAACCGATACCTTCGCAAGGTGAAAGTCGCATCGACGTCCTCAGAAACGACGCGAAGTATGCCATCCTTGGTCTTATCGAGATACACTCGTATGTTCGATCGAAGATGGTAGAAATTGTCGTAGTTATCGTTAACTACACAGAGAAAAAGGTTTGTTTGGATTTAATATACGTATATTCTTGACTCGGGTTTGTTTAATATCAACAACATGATATGCGATATCATTTTGTTTGAATGAAAACGTTGTTTCATTAAAGTAAACCATGCTGTTTGATAGAAAAAAATAAAAAAACTGTATTATTTAGAGGAAATATATAATATTTGATTTTCAATGAAAAAGAGACAATCATTTCATTATATATTAAATATTATTTCGCTGAAATAAGTAAGCTTTAATATTTTTCTCTAATATAGTATTATTTCCTTCAAATAATTTATTGTTTGTGGTAACCATTGTAATATGCTTGGATAAAAATATATAAAAGAAATATATTATTTGACTTAAAGAGAAAGAGTGAGTGAGTGAATGAGAGAGAGGGAGAGAGAGATTTATTGTTTATTGAATCAAACATTCGTTTGTTCCATTCCAAAAAGACAAATTCGTTTCAATTAAAGACATTTCATTAAACTCACAGAAATCTCTTTCTTCAGATGCCACAGTTACCAACTATAGCATCGTGGAAAATTACACGATTACATAAGTCGATTAAACGACATTGCGACGACGAGTGTCGACGATATCGCATCTTCTCCCCGGAGTTCGTTCCCTACGACTTCGTATTTTTTCTATTTAATCGAACTCGCCCTCGAAACGAGGGCGCGATCGGGCGCGGCTAACCCTGTCACTCTCGCCGTGTATCGTGGAGGTAAAATTTTCAAAGAGCAAATATAATTCTCCAAAATAACGGTGCCGATCGCCGACGGCCCGAAGCTGAGAAGGCGCACCATGAAACTAGTGCGGCGGGATTAACTTACAACTAGTTACGATTAGACGCGACAGTTGGTCTTCCACGGACGCGGTGCGAAGGGCAGCGGCAGTGCACTTGCGCGTCGTGTATTATATATTCCAACACCCTCTCATCGCGGCACGGAGCCATATATGTGCGTGTACGTGTGTACGTTTGTGTGCGTTCCTGCCGGCGAGGGTCGAAGGGGGCGGCGATAATACGCGCTGACAGGCACGCACCCCCTCGGGCTTGCGCGGCCGCGAAAGGGGATGCTGCCTACGAGAAAGGAAAACATATACATACAACAACCCGACAGAATGAGCATCGCGTGCGCCGACGCTTACGACCCCCCTACACCCCTTGTCCCTCGTTCGACCCTCTTCATCTCCGTTTTTCGCGCGTTCTAACCCCCTTTCCTTTCTCTCTCTCTCTCTCGAGCGCGCGCGCGCTCGGAATTACGCACTGATGTTATAATCCTCTCGTGTTACGCCGTCGCACATGCTGTCCTGTAAGCAATACATTGTTTTTTTTATCCGGTTCCATCTCCCTCCTCCTGCACCCATATGCACACTTCGCTGCCCTGCGATCGCCCGGTATGATCGACGGGCGATTGTCGAGTGCACCGCCGTTTTGTGCCCAGGAAGCGAGATTCTTCCCTCGTGGACGGAACACGGAAGTCAACGATGCGCTCAGATGAGAAAATCTTTTCTTTGGAATCCGCGAGTAGACGCGCCGACGTTGTTACGTTGTTACGGCGCTAACTTTTTAACTTTATTCTCCTATATGGTGAATCCTTTCGTCATTCTTTTCTTTTTGTTTAAGATCGACGCAAGGAAAAGCGAGCGTGGAAATGTAATTGATAAATTCTGCATTTCCAGGCGTACTTTGGATTTAATTACATTTTTATGTTATAAATATATCCGAAATAATTCTCTCAATAGATATCGGAAGGTATCAAAGCGCGTTATTTTCGCAGTCCCGTCGATCTCAGGAAAATAACGCGCGCCGAACACTTTGTGCTTCAGCTATCTGGTGGCCGGCGGCCTGGTGGATCGCGTGTCGCACCACAGCCAGGCCCTGATCGAGACGGATTTCTTTCTGGATCAGGAGCACGAGTCGCCATTGCTCGTATCATCTTTCGATCTTCTCGCACGTATCTGCGGTCATCTGAAGAGGTCCGTCGATCAAGATAACGTCAGCGTACACGGCGAGGGCGGCAACGTGGAGCAAACAAGCTCCGAGGCACATTTGTTGTCGACCTTGTCGGCGACCGAGGCCTCAGGTGCGATCGGCGCACTTTATACGGCGGTCGCGTTGACGCCGCAGAATCAGAAGGGGGCCTCGCCGACGCCCAACCAGACCTTCTCCACCGCCGTGCGCACCCTGGCCGCTCGCGGTCTCAAGCTCCTCAAGTCGATCGCGGAACTCGATCTTCGGACGCTACAAGTAAGCTTCTTATTTTCTCTACCGAGACACACCGGATGTGGATGGAATATCCGAGTCGCAATTTTAGTTTCATTTTCAATCTTTACTTAGTTAGAATTTTTTTTTATTTAGAATCTTAGTTCTTATTTTATACTAGTTCTTACTTTATTGAGAATTTTAGTTCTATTTTAAATCTTTATTAGATCTTCTATTGTGCTCCTTCGCTACAAATGGGAAGTATTTCCGTATTTTCCTCTTGAAAATTTAATGTAGAACTAAGTAGACTCGATGTGAGACTAACTATCGTCACCTTTGAATATTTTTAAGAAGTAAAAATATTTCATTGGCGGTCAGGTGAAAACAAGTTTACATTTGCAGAGGACATTTACATGTTCGAGAAGCGACGATCATTATTGGTGTCGATAGAATTTCTGTTGGATAAATGTATCTCTTACTCTCGAAGATATTCGGTAGTTATTGTCTCGTCCTGTGTACGACCAGTTTTCAGACGTTCTCGCAGAATCAAAACTGCTTGATTAATATTTTTATGATTCGTGAGCGTAACACAGCGTCGCGCGGTTTAGCCGACGCAATTTTATCATTCCGCTCTAATTTTGTCCCGCACTCCTCCCCAGACACATCGTGCTAAATGTGACTGTTTAATATCATTCGTCTAACGTGATGATTCCATTTCGGTATAAATGTGAAACGGACGCCGGATAGTTATATTTGATGGAAATTGGTGGAAATATAGACCTCGGTCCATGCCCAGCCTCATAACTTACGCACGGCTTATTAATTCAAACAGTCAGTCTCCTTTTATAATCACAATCGAGCAATGTAATTACATATTTCTATAAATGCCCTTTTAAAAGTAGATTTTTAAAGCAAAATATAAGAATCGAGAGTGTCTTTGCTATAATCTTAGAAACAATAACTTCGTGCTTCCAAAAATTAGGATGCTGATAAATTAATACATTAAACACATAGACTTCGATCAACTGAATTTCTGTTGATTTAAACAATAAAATTAACTTCGACAATATTTCTTCCGGTTTAATTTATCGGAAGATTCCCCCGAACGAATTGTCGCATGACGCGAACATGAGCGTGAAAAATCGAAAATTACTAGCAGTGTGCTAAGTTTCCGGCTTGTGTGGGAATGGACAATTTGATGTATCAATTTTCCAGGGCCTGCGACACGCCGGCACGGAGCGGATAAAAATTTAATTTTCTCAGCCGTTCGAATCTGTCGCGCGAAATCGAATAGCCGATACGGTTGAGTCATACGTACTAGCAGCAAACGATCATCTCCAACGTACTGATCTGCATAGGATAATCGTTAACCGTTTGAATCGTCTGAGAATGAGAATACGTAATCAAAAGTGACGGTATATTTGGGAAACAAAGGAATCTGCGCAATTCCATTACGGCGAATTTATTTTCAAACACTAAAGCACGTATTAATAGTTTATTATAACCTATACATCAACTTTGACTTTCTACAACCGATTTTTTAAATGCAATTAATTATATTTTATACTTACTCAAATTTTTAAAGTGAAATCCCAGCCGAAATGAATGAAAGTTCACTTGAAACGATAGTGACAAATACCATCATTCGGATTCATAAGAATGAATGTTTCGCTCAAACTTAAAATGGATTCTTAATTCATACGAGTAAATATTTCACTCGGTTGGAATACATTTATTCCCGATGGAATGCGTTAAATTTACTCTTCAATTTCGAATGAAAATATTCACTCGACGATTCAGAACGGAGAAGCCACCGTGTATGAATGAAGAGTCGCTCGAATTCGATAAGCTCTGCTGTTAAGGATTCTTCTCTAGTGCGGAAAATTTCACTTGAAGACATTTGAAGAGGCCCACAACTTAGTGAGACGCGGTAGCATCGCAATATCGGTTACCGTCACGGCATTCAATGCGTTAATATCAATGAGATCACACTGTCGTCGATATGCGACCATATGTATATGTGTGTGCGAGATGGTTTGTTCTTTTTGTCTGCACTCGGACTACATTGGAATGGAGTTAGGACAGGCAAATACAGTAAAAATTTTCCCACAATACAAGAATGCAGAAGAAGATAAAAGAACGCGATAACTTCACGCAATGACCAACATATGCTGTAGAAATATAAATAAACAAATATATAACTTAAAACAATGACATTGAACACTTATTAATGTAATATAAATAGAAGTATTATATATTACAGATATTATATTTTTATTTATATTACACTATTGTTTAATGTCACTGCTTTAGACTATAATTTCATCCCTTTTTCTTCAACGCTAGTTTACATTTTATTTCGATGGACTAAAAAGTGTAACTTAGTTCAAGTAAAAAGTTCATTCCAAGTTCATAGCTGTTATGTTGAACTGCATTGTTGTATTAATTCGAGATATAGGGCGGTATTTATAGTCGGATCTTATATTCGAGATCGTCTCAAATTCATCTTCTGCTTTGTAGCCAATGAAATAAGCCATCTTAAGTCTAACATAAAACATTAAATATAAGACCCGACTATGAATGCGACGGCCCTACACTGAAAACAATATTTAGTAATAAATATTAAAATTTAACGAATATTTGCCTGCAAAATATTTGATTACTGCAACCGAATAATTTCGTTTCATATATCAAATCTACAATATATCACGCACAGTACTGTATACGGAACTAAATGATTTGGTTGCAGAAATATTTGCCCGGCAAATATTCGCCAAATTTTAGTGCTTATCACCGAATCTTTTTTTCAGTATAGAACAGCCAGTTCGGCGAACCGTCGCGCCGAGTGCACTGCTGGAAAGAATAGCAAACGTGACGCTATTTCCGTCAAAAGGAGCGCTTTAGCGTACATTTCTTGTACCGATGCAGGCGGTTCAGCTGAAAAGAAGGAACCCGCTGCGGGCAGATTCGCGTCCATTAGACACTGCTGCGAGCTCCATTACTCTTTAATTCGCGACGGTCTTCGATTCGGCGTTACCGAGTGCTCCCCCGGGCGCCACCTCTCCGAATGACAACGATGCCGCTTGTTGCCGGCAACAATGCGGCTTATCGCAGGGCGTCGAGTGTGATGGAGATATCATGTATCGCGGGGGTCCGCCTGTCAAGACGCGAAAGGCCTCCCGTGAAGTCCTCGCCGACCGCGAATTGAATCGGTGTCTCGCGCCCCCTTCGCCAAAACCACCCGGGCCATCCCGCGCCCCGCGGGAGGGTGAAACTCCCGCGGGAGCTACCGTCGATTATCCTGCGGCCCAGACGAGCCCCGGTGTGCA
This sequence comes from Dinoponera quadriceps, assembly GCF_001313825.1. Lineage (NCBI taxonomy): Eukaryota > Metazoa > Arthropoda > Insecta > Hymenoptera > Formicidae > Dinoponera > Dinoponera quadriceps. The sequence continues at coordinate 456,438 of NW_014556430.1, forward strand.
CATTTGCCGAAAAATCAACGGTTATTATCCATTCTCTTTGGCCGCTCCCGACGATGCGGTTTCGCGATGACAAAGCCGACCCGGCCGGCTGGCAGCTTCGCAGCCACTCCGTCGCTGTGATCCAGATAAAGCCCGTCTTAGATTTCAACGGACTCCCGATCTTGAGGGGGAATTGGTAATTTAAGATCAAGAAGAGAGAGAGAGAGAGAGAGAATTATATCGATATGCATCAAGCGCCGATAAGTTATTACTCTGTGTCAGATTTGCGTGTAAAGCGGCATCCACGATGCGAATTGAAGGCGTAAGAAATTGACCAATCACAATCGATTATTCTTCTCGTATTTGACTTTGATTGGTCAATCTCTTACGGCTTAAAGCTCAAGTCTTACGTCTGAAATTCTCATTGTAGACACCGTCTAAACTGCATCATCATCAACAGCTCCCGGCTCGCTTTCGCGTACGGAGAAAAGTTTGGCTGATTGATCTCGCTTTGTTGAGAACTTATTTGGCGTTGGGTTTGATAAGTAAAATTTTGGCGACGCGTCGTCTTATCGTTCGTCATTGAACTTCGTCATCGCCCTTTATGGTGATGCGTTTGCTGCGTATTTTATTCTTTCAACGAATCTCGACGGCTAGATGCTATAGGGAAACGCAGTATAAGGGACGATGTCAGACACGTGAGTCTTTTGCACAAAATATTTTGTTTACAGAACTTTCTGGGTGTCGAAGGCACAAACTTGCAGTGGCGGTTCATAGCGAGTCATCTGATAACCCGACTGTCCCGCGACAAGCCGGAAGTGGGATCGATGCAGATTACGAGCAGCACTTACATCCTCTCGGAATTGTTCATGGTGCTCGGCTACTTCGCCGTTAACAATCCGGATAATCAGGTAATGTTTGCACGCTGCGGACTGTCCGATGCGACCTCGGGATTCGTAAAGATTCCTCAATATCCGAATATATCAAAGTTACTTGTAAATTTAAAAAATTCAGTCGTTCCCTTGGAAACAACGTTTGCTAGAAAAGGAAACACAAATATATTTCCCAAATATTTTTCAATATTTTTCTTTAAAATTTGTTACCGCTCCTACGGACATTGAAACAAAAAAATGGGGACACCTTTCCAATTTTAAGATCTCCGATGTTAATTCTTTTTACGGACTTCGAAAGCTTCGACCACCTCCTTGGAGATCTTAACAGTGTTCCGAACTTTCTTCCTCGGTTACATATTATTTTGTCTCGAGGATACTCCCTCGCTTCGGTAGCGACCGGCTAGCATCTTAAGATCTCCGAGTAGTAATTTTCCCTCGGCCGAGGTAACCTCGAGTCACCCGGTACGTTCGCTGAAATACCGTCCGGTGAAACGAATGTGGTGGATGGCGCGTACAGCGCGTTACCGGCGAGAAGAAGGAAGAAGCTGTTAGACACAACACACTCAGCGGACCTCCCATCAATATACGGCCGAACGCCGTTAAGATATATTTACGGCGTTCCGTTCCATACGTCTCACGACGCGTGCACGCGTGCACATGTGCGCATACGCACTCTTCCGTGCAGTGCCGGTCCATCGGTTCGCGGGGCCGCGCGGAAAATTCGAATAAATAATTAAGTAACGCGCGCACGCGCGAGAGAGAGAGATGGAAAAACACTAGAGGGGATCACGGCGCGGACGATATCGGAAGTAATCTCCAGAGATGAATCGAGAAATGAAGCGCATAGCGCGATCGAAACGAACACTCGTGGAAATAACAATATCCGGCGTGGCGAGATAAGTAATAGACACTCGGGGATATTCAACTTTTACCGCAACTGTAAAACTATCGCTTGTGACAATCAATATGCTTGCGTTTTAATCGGTACTTCTGTGACAAAATGCGGCTTGATACTTTGGAAAAAATAAGACAGTCAAATCGCAACGAGAGGCGACAGTTAATTAACGGCCAGTGTCTCATTTGTGGAACGTTTCTTTTTTTCACTGCAGATAAAGTCACTCGATTAATATATAATTTTTTATTACGTTATTTGTTCAACATATCTAATTCCTACGTTATACCTGTGGGTCTTCGATGAAAGTAATTCTAATCACTAATCAAAGAATTCTTTACTGAGAGGAAAAATATTTAAAAATTAAAAAAATATATTTATAGATTCGAGGTACTAATAACACATTTACTTATATCAATATATATATATTTTGACACGGTACAGTAAAAAATGTTATGTTACAGATGGCCCACTAAAATGTATTTTTTAACATATTCCATTAAATTAAATCTAAATTTTGTACTGCATGAGAGAAAAAAATTTTCTTCCAAATGAGGAAATATTCAATTTCTTAAATCTATAGCTTTTCCTGAAAGCAATTATTTATCTTATTGAAATTAAACAATTTAGATTTGAGTAAATAATGTTTATTAATAGCCACGAATAAATATTTGCTATATTTAGATATTTTTTTCTCTTAATACAGGAAATAAGCAGACTTTAATTAAACGTATTCGTGAAACGAATTATAACCTTGAATTGGCTAATTAAAATTCCCCGGAAAACGGAGATTTCTGTGCTCCGCTCTTCGATCGAATTTTGTTGCTCCGGCGTTGATAAGAATAATTCGATCAACGTACCTCTTTCGTGCGACAAAAGTGTTCGGGGTGCGAAGCTAAGACCGGTCCTGCGGACGCGTCGATCTCGCGGACGCGTGAATCGGGATGTAACGCTGAGTGCACCGCCGACGTCGCGCATTCGTCTTTCAGCGCTTTTTTAAGGAGCCGCTCTCCTCCCCCTTCAAGAACGAGTCGACCCTCCGAGAAGAGTAGCTGCCTCGGGAAAATCGTCTCCCGAAGAGAGGGAGAAAGAGAGGGTGAAACGACGAGACGCTTTTAAGCTTCTACGAGCATCTGCGGCAGCCAAGGTTATCGCGCCGGCTACGACGGCTACCTTCTGCGCCCGCGATCATAAACACGTCTATGCTCGTAACCGAATTCGAGGAGTGGCTTTCTTTTTCCCTTCTTTTGCGGTGGCGCCAACGTGCGTGACATGTTAACCGTTCTCCTCTTATTTATTTTCAACCCGGCGTTTATCCTCCCGGCACCGGCCGCGTGGCACCTACACGCCCGCTAATTGCGACAGGCTCATCTTCGCCGTGTCCGATCGACACCGTCGCGAGAGGTCGAAGTGCGCGAACGTTGCTCGTGAAATTCAACGAGCTTTCCTCCCTCATTTTCGTCGCTCTCGTTTCCCTGAATATCCGCCGAGTTACCCGCGTACGTTCGGGCCAAAGATTGGGAAGCTGCCTCGCGTCATAACTCGAAACGTGTCGAGCGACTCGCCGTGCGGATCGATAGGACTACCTTCCCGCAGTTTCCGCGATATAAAAGCGCGCTCTCTCACCGGGCGTCGCGAATCAATCGTCATCGAGTTATGTGTGCTACCGAATTGCATTGCCGCGCGGTTACGGCGACCACAACGGACGGGGCGATCTTCGACAGGACACACGGACGCGATACGGGCTGCGGGGAAACGAGAATGCGTAATGTGGGCATTTCCTGCGAGAGTTTTCTGCAGGTGTGTTCGAGGAGTACAACGTCCTGTTCACGGTGGCACTTGTCGCGCTAGACGCAGATGTCCGGTGACGTCTCTTCGCGTCGAAGACTCTCTCGCTTCCGTGACACCTGGGCCGTGTCCAAGTTCTCACGCTCTTTTAAGAAAACTTACCCGGCCGTCTTAATTAACCGTCTTGGCCGTACATAACAATCGAGGGACTCGTGAGCATCATGCGGGTAATTTGTGATTACGAGGGAATCTTCGTCCGGCCCACCGGCCTTATCTCGATCAGAGGTTTCTTTGAACACGCGCGGAAAACGTAAAAACCCCGGTTTCGCGAGTGCAGAGTGAGATTCTTGAGATTCATAAGGAGAGAAAATTGTAATATTTACGAATTAACGCGCACTTATATTTAATGTATGTAACTATACAGAGAAAAAGGTTTCTTCGGATTTAATATGCATATTCGTATGACTTGTATTTGTTTAATATAAATAATAACATAAACAACATAATTTAATATCAAATATCATTTTATTTGAATAAAAATGTTATTGTTTTATTAGAATAAATCATGTTGTTTGATAGAAAAACAGTATTATTTAGAGGAAATAATATTTCGTTTTCAATAAAAAAGAAAAAAAAAAGAAAAAAATTATTTCATTATATATTAAATATTCCACTGGAACAAAAAGAAGCTCTTTAATATTTTTCTAACATATTTTTTGATTTTGCGTTTTAGTCTCCGCTTGGAGATTTTTTGTTTCATGAGGTCCTTGGCTAGTTTGTTTGGGTACTCATCCAGTCTATTTTTGTATTTTCCCAGTGCTTGTTTCAATAAAAGAAATTTTATTAAATCCAGAGAAATCTTTTCTCCGTGTATTTTACCATTTGGTTAAAATTTATAGGTCTAACAGAATATTATTATTTTTATATCTAGTGAATAGAACTAGAGAAAGTCACTAACTTAAAACTAATTATCGTTTTTATCGTGTCAATAAATCCTTGGTAATTTTCAATCACCCTTCTTGCCTATCGTCGCATCGGTGGGGATTTTCTAGAGTTACTGTAAGAATTGCGCGGAGTAAAAACGAAAAGAAATTACACGCAAAAGAATAATACATCGAGGTGCATCGTCTGAAATCTGCTTCAGGTGGTCCTCCAATCGGCAGGCGCGGGTCCTAGCGTTCTACAGCAGTTGTGCACTCTACCGTTTCCTTTTTACGGAGACCCCAAATTGATACCCTACACATCGCCGGTGCTTTTAGCCGCCACGCATCAGAATCCCGAAGCAATGGCGATATTGTCTTGCGAATTATCGTACGAGGTAAGTGGATACGAATATGATCTGGTAACGTTGAATTAATGACGCCGTTTTTTAATATTTTCATTTCCTCTACCGTAAGTTTTCCTTTGGTTTAATCCAAAAACTATATAACGAACCCAAGCATACTTCTTGTTTGATTAAAAGCTGATTTTTATGTATATAAATAATTATATATCACGTAGTTCAATTAATCTCTTATGCTGTATCTGTCATATTTCAAGTCTTAGCTTTCCGGCTCTTGGGAGTTTTCCTTATTCAATAATAATTCTGCTATCGTGTTGATTGCGTCGTAATCGACGCAGCGATTCAATTCGTGAATTGATGCAATTCATTTTTTTTCACTAACACGTATTCTACGATCGATAAAATTATTGAATAAATTTGCAAATTGTGCAGTTGCTGGAGCAGTACAAAAATTCGGAAGAAGGTAAAGTAAATCCTTTGGTGCGTTTGCTGAAGGATAACGCCTAGTCTGCCTGCCGTCTCGTACGTTTCACCGATTTCGCTCGATTAGTTTAATTCCGCTCGCTTGGAGCTCGTTAAGTATCGCAATCTGCACGCATATCGGAATCATCGTCGTCGATGGATCATTAAGGCCAGCCGGCGAGCCGTTCCGTACGCGTTACCGCCCGGAAAAGCGTAGAAAAACGAATTAAAGGAACCTGCATCGGATTCACTTCGCAGTGCCTCGTATCTCATTATTTCGCGATCAGAGATTGCGTCACACCAAACGATGATAATTCCCTCGTGTCAAGCGAACACGACACGTTCGACCGCGCGTGTTCCACCGTACCCAGAAATAAAACTCGATTTGCAAGCCGAGTTAAATTAACTCCTAAGTAAAGCGAACAAAGTACGTATGTTAATTTAGATCGGCGCTTCCCGAACCATTTCGCTCGCCTATTTGCGGCCGTGATAATACGCATGCGCGCGATATTCCGCTTCGCAGACGCGCAAAACATGGACCGCTCGTCAGTTTCAAAACCGAACGATCTGTAATTTTATCTCATTAATTTTTTTCTCAGCTTCTGCAACTTTTCGTGCGTGTCGCGCGACGATTCGCGGATCGTACACGGCGAGATCGCGCACTTTCGATTAATCGCTTGGTGAGTAAACTCACGTCACGCTTCGTTGAACGTAACCGCGCGCCGCATAATTTATTCGCGCGCATCGGTAGCGACTTACGATCGAAATTGCCTGTCGCTTTCGGTGAACGAATGACGACAATAAACATCACGGCGATCAACGCTGGCACTTCGGTTCAAACTGAGTAGGTGCTCAACCGAAGTTATCGCGTGGCAGTCCGTGAGTTATCCCGTATGATGTATTTTTACGGGCTTCTCTCTGGCAAACAAGCGACACGTATGCGAGACTCGCTCCTCTTCGAACGGCCCGGCGTGAGAGAACGATGGGCGCGGATATTTTCAACTCTGGGATACGTGATATCGCAGGTGAAAAAAACACAACGTATAAAGGAAAATCGATCGTAAGAGATTTAATCTGTGCACTATAAAAAAAAATGTAGCCAGCGGAAGGAAGACGAACATTCCTACTTCGATGAACTTCAGAACGCGCCCGGTATTCGGTGGAAAGATTTATCTTCCGAGAATCACAGAATAAATTCGATTAGGCACGGATGTGTTCCCGAGACTCGATGAAAAAGAAAAAAATATTGCGGTCTTTCTGACACGAGTCTGAGTCTTAAAGAAGCGGCGAGAAGTTAATCGAAAGCAGAACATCGCGAAAAGCGTCAAGCATCCCAGGGTTGAAATCGTAGTAAAGGAATTTCAAAACACCAACTCGATAGAGAATCCACGCTTTGCTTCGCGATGTCTGGATATCCGTAAAACGTGCGTACATAAGAGTGAGACGAATGAACTTTGGTTACATTCGAGCGTCTCTCATTTGTTTCTTCCGTATGTAGAAGAAAACGTCTCGAGAAAGAAGAGAATGCGAAATAACCTGTCGGTAATTCGATGTGTAAGTGATACGATGAATGTGAAGAAACCGCGCGGGATGTCCTTGAATCTAGTCCTTTTAACGTTAGTGGAGCTGTAGATTAATAGTAATCTCTCGCAATCTTCATTGCGTATTTCGTATTGTATTTTTTACGACCGCCCATTTCTTTCCCACGCGTGCCAATCTATCGTGCAAAGGATGTGTCTTCAATTGGGCCTTCTTGATATAGTAATCGTCGCGTGGTGAGGCCCGATAGCAGTAGGAAGATCTTGATGCGTGTGTTCGCCACCTAAACCGTACGCGAAATAACGAGGTCCTCTCGAAAAGTTTCTCACGGATCGAATTTGCACCACCATCGCGCGTTCATTACGCAGAATTGATCTTACGAGTTGACGTTACGCGCGTACGAGTTTCCGTAGCTGCAACATACGCATTCGTGCAATGTCCTGCCAATGCAATTGATATTAAGTACTATATTATAGATATATAAATATAAAAACACACACACAGAATATTTAGACGCGTACACGCGATATATTCAAGAGACATTTGACATTAAGGAATTACACTCGAGTGGCTCGAAGAAACGTCCGATATTTGAATTTCTCTGCTAATCACATTATTGACTTTACGAAGATGTCCTTTGGAAGGGTGGTTTTTTTAATGCTTTATACTTTATTTATATACTGTACGAAGCTTATTACGGAAAGTTGATACGTATCGCTGTTTTTGCTGCTTTCATGAAGCTCGTCATCACTAATCGGAATCTAAAATATCTCGGTAACTACTAGATTAATTTAGCTACTTTAGTAGTTTTGCATGAACATTCTTAGTGAAATTATCTAGTCTTTATTGTAACCGATTTTTAAAATATTAATTTTTAATAAAGTAACATTCACGCGAAGTCACAAGTTCCATTTTTCGCCACAAAATTTCTCTTCTTTTTATTTATGGAAGAAAAAAACTATAATAGATATAAAAAAAATCGCACAACGAAGACTAAGTAATCTTATTAAAAGTACTTCTGCAAAATTACAAAGCCAAATTAGTTCAATAGTTTTCGAGATATTTAATACTGATTAGCGATGATGAGCATCATGAAAGCACCCCTCAAAAGGATATCTTCATAAAGTTTCAATGATATGACCAGCAGAAAACCATAAACATTAGTAGTTTTTCAAATCGCTCGGTGTGTAGCCCCTTAATGATAATCGCAAGTCGAATGAGAATGAGAATCATAAATGTCTCACATACGTTCGACCTTAAGTAATATATATAACATATATATATATATATATTAATGATTAATTTATGACATAACACGTCGGTCAGTTCTCGCCGAAATTTTCGCTATTCAAACGAATCGAGGAGAATTCTCATTGGGATGAGAACTTTCGCGCAAGTCGACCGACATCCCCCGCACGACGATTGATAGTCCAATTAAATCGCAATGTTTAGTGAGCTAGATCATTAGCGTCGCTTTCGTCGGATGCTGAGGATATTCGCGGGCGTGATTCGCATTACGGAGAGGAAGAGGAAAAGAAAGAAGCAGTATTTTTCTACGGTAGCTCTTACGAACGCGCATACGATTAGACTTTATAGTGACGTTTGCGAGAGAAAGAGAGACGTGACTCCGCGACGCAGCTCCGTTAATTCGATTACGAGACGTACTTATGTATCTCCACTGCGTCATTTGCAAGGATTCCTGCGAGCGTCGCGACACTCATAGCGATTATTTAGGGATAATGCGTTCCGGAAAAATAATATCGATTCTTGTGACTCGTTAATGCCGGAACGATGAACACCGAGAGACATCCGTCTAACATTTTTACTCATCGTCTCGGAAATCGAAAGACTTTCCGGCAGGATCGTCGTTTTAACTGTCGCAAAAAAATCATTTTTACCGTAAATACACATACATCAGCTGAGCTTTTAATAATTTTCTGCTCTGTATTTTCCACTTGTTGCGTTACACGGAACCGTTTCCTTCGCTGTTACACATCAGGTGTCGTAATAAACGTCGAGGCGAATAAAAGCGACAGGTCTCCCAGGTATCGATCGTTCTGACTCCGACATTAAGTTCATGATCTGTTCACAAATTTGCCTGAGATCAAACAGGGCGGGCGAGTGACGCGGTGAACGTTCTCGTTGATAAATTCAACGATTTCATTTTGGGAAAATCCATGAATACGACGAATCGTTCATTTTCTTGTCACCGCGTCCCAATTTGACGCTTTGTGCGAAGACCGGGCGAATCTGCGTCGACCGCGTTAAGTAACGTTAAAACGACCCGGAAAATATAGGCGATTTTTTCATCGTGAGGATGAGGAGGCAATTTTAAGGTTTTTATTGCGAACGTGTTAAGTGTCATGCGTGTGCATTCGATGCGCGTCCGAATTTTTTTTGTCACGCAACACGCGCATACGCTTGGCGTATGTATGTGTACATATACGCGAAGGAGTAGGCTAATATATTACACATATGTAACATACCATCCGTATTATATAATAAAGGTAACACTTTGCGATATATACGACTGTCCCTTATGTGTGGAATTTCTTGTCTAACGTAAGAACGACATGACGAAGGAAAAATGCTGTACCACGTGAAATGCGAAGTGAAAAGAGAGTCATATACGGAAAAAATTTTTATCAATTCAAATTCATATTCTCATGTATAAGCAAGAATGCACTAATTTTATTGTGCAAGAATCCGCAAAAAATCATATTTTAATTATTCAAAAATCATTTTTTCATGAAGAAAAAATATTAGATGGAAAGAACGACATCTAAAAATTATATGAGTGAAGATATCGTTCTGTTTGTCTAATATTTTTTCTTTTCAATTAATGAAAATTATTCTTATAATATATTATTCGGATAATAAAATTATAACATTTTTAGTAAAGCTATTTAGAATTTTTTTATATAAGCAAGTTTCATCTTCATATAAAATTTTTGCTTATATATGAGAATATAAGTCTTGAATTAATACTAATTCTTTTTCTATGTAGCTGTAATATTGATTCGAAAAGGATGAAAAGCAGGTAAGCCACGTGAGCGGCAACAGAGAGAGAGAGAGAGAGTCTCATCTAGGTGAGTAATTTAAAAATCAAAGACCGTCGATAAGATATCGCTAATAATTCGACGTTTCCTCGCTGTTATCCACAAGTGTATTCTTTATTCTCTACCGTCGCTTGAAAGTACGCGAATATAAGTCGCCTGTTATACTTCTTTCTTCCTCCTCTCCCTTTCTCTCCTTTCCTATTCGGATATTTCGCGATGATCGAGGACGAATCGAGTTAGAAGAAGGATGCCTGTCGTCGGATCGAAAGAGGCGCCGACGAAGTTCCCTCTGTGAAAAACGGCATCTCGGCCAGAAATGTGACACCCTCACAGGCACGTCGGGGGTGTGCGCGCGCCGTAGAGAGAGAGAGAGAGCCTGTGTGGATGACGTATGGGGGTCCATAGGGTAATTTTTTTTCCGAAGCGTTTTAGCGCGATGCGCCTCTACTTTTTCCGGCGTCGTAATCTATAGGCGCACTTAATACAACCGCTCGTTTGAGTAACCTCGCCCTCTCCTTTCTATGCTTTCGCTCGCCTCCTTTCCGTTCCCCCCCCCCCC
>NW_014556430.1:466905-518677 GCF_001313825.1 Dinoponera quadriceps
TCTCTCTCTCTCTCTCTCTCTCTTTTCCTCCCCTCCCTCTTTCCTTCCTTTCTTTCTCTCTTTCTCTCTCTCTCTCTCTTCCTCTCTCTTTCGCATGCATTCGTTCAACGTGTGACGTCGTCCCGCTCGTTTCTCATGTTATCCTCTTTCTCTCCCCTCCCCTCCCTCTATCTCTTTCTCTTTCTGCCTGTTGTGCATCTCCAGGCTCCACTTAGCGAGACTGCATAATATATCACGCGTGGGCTGCTTTTACACTGCACACCTACGCCCGGCGTGCAGCGGCACTACGACACGACGTTTACGTGCGTGCCATGTACGCACGCGAGCAGCGGCCACGTGCACGGGAATGGAGGCGCACATCGCATTTCGCCGGCGTGCTCGGTGCATTTCGTCGCGTCCGTAAATCGACTTCTCACGGCTCGACTGTAACGGCTGTATATAATCGGCGACGGAAACGTCGTTCCGAAATTTTCTCCACGCACCGAGTGCTATGCACTTTCGCTGACGTCGGCCTGACTAACTGTAATCGCAGGATATCGCGGCCGTCCGCGTTTATTCTGACTTCCCTTTAGAAATATGTACGTCACTTTTATTTTATCTCTTGAAATCCGTTTGAAAATGTAATGTTCTAACGAGCGAAACGCAAACGGAAAAGAAAACTCGGATGAGGAGAGCACGAGGAAACAAATATATTCCTCCAGCTGATCACGAAAGGTTCGGGGATAAGAGGTAAGGACTGATTTTTGCGGCAATATTGGGAGACCCCCGAAAGAGCTGATAAAGACAAAGTCTACTTCGAGTCCTGATCCCTTGGGGAAGAAAATATAAAAAAAAAAAAAAAAGGGGAAAGAAAAAACAATACCGCGGAAATAGGCGTGATTTTTTCGTGAAAAGGGTAATGACAAGGGATAGGTGCGCGGCGGAGGAGCGTTCTCACGATTACAGGAGGAAGCAACCCTTTGCCGCGCGAACGCGTCGCGAGGGCATGCGTGTGTGCGGGGGCGCTATGTCCATTACGCTTATTACAACCCCCGAGCGCTCCGCCGCCGCCGCCACCGCCACCGTCCTTTAACCATCCGCTCCCTCGACCCGCCGCCACCCACCCTTTTACGTGGATGAACATCGATCGACACACGACCTGGAATAGGTCGGCTGGCTGCGCCAGTCAACGCGCCAGGTAACTAAATTGCCCTCGTTCTCGACGTCCCGAATTTGGTTAGACCGAACGTCGAAACTTCGATAATGTTCGGGCACTTCCTGACGGGGAACCGTGCTCGGTGGTTGGTTACCACTCTCTCGCGGTACCGACGCGTCCGGCCAGCCTTTTTGCACGTGTCAATCCATAAATTGTCTTGCGAGACGGTTGGGCGAATTGCGCGAATGTCCGGTGAGTTAGTGCGAATTGCGACACCAGAATGGAGCATTGCATATATCGTCGCGACGATCGCCTGAGATTGCGTCTTTTATCGATTTTCATCGTTAGCTATGGTACAATCTATTGATTATCGGGATGTATAGTATGTTGTGACGACAGCCGTGCGCACCGGCGAACGGAACTACTGCACGAGTTACGATTCACAGGTGTAGTTTTTCATCGAGTTGCACGTTGAGAAAAAAATGCTTCACACTTATGACTATAATTATATAATCGCACATAGTGAAATAAAATAAATAATTATACTTGGAAACACATTTTTGTAGCAAGTGATGCTACACAAAAAAATAGAATGAAGTAAACGTGATTATCTGTTTTTTTTTAAGCCAGTTAAATTAAGTAAAATATTTATCCATTTAAATATATTTTAATAGCTTGCAGAGGAAATATTTACTTGAACGTAGTAATACTTTAATTTATAAATGAATTACTGAATGTTAGTGTAAAATGGTTCTAAATTTGAAAGAGCATTTACTAGAATTATGTAAATACTTCTTATTCATTGAATAAACCTAGTGGCTTTAAATTCATGCTTTTCTGTTCAGTACATATTTTTAAAAAATAAATTCTGATATTCTAAATATTACGAATTTAATATTTTTGTTGCAATTGCTCGAAATGCATAATGCTGCTATTGCTTTTTTGTTTGAAAAACACAAGATGTCGAAATTAAATTTAAGTCAGGCATATGAGAACCGAACGCTAGATACAAGCGCGAAAATAATTTGAATGATATCTCTACGCGCATAGTACGACTAAAATTCGGCAAATACAGACGTTTCGAACCTCTTTCTGGATCGAAATTTTTACTGTGAATCAAATTTTTTTAGTTATTATACGCGTATAAAGAGAATGTTATCTAAGTCATTCACACGCTTATACTTAACATTCGACCATCCTAGGCCTGTTTCAAATTTAATTTCGATTTGTTAATCTAAGAACGCCTTTTTATCCTTAACTTTAACGAGGGATATATTTAACGCCGAGAAAATGACAGTAATTTTCGGCTAGATAAACAACTCTTTCCCCCTCGGTGTAACATTCCCTGGGCTCTCGCGCTTCGCTTCCGCCTTTTGTTTCTTCCGAAAAATCGGATCGGTTTCCCTAACTGCTCGCAGAGCACCCTTTGCCCTCCAAGAACGACGGGATAGGCGCGGGAGGAGGACCAGGAAGAAGAGAGCGGGCACGAAACCCGATCGTTGTTTACGCAGTGCGTCGTAACCTTCCCCGCGCGTAAGCAAAGCGCCCATCCACCCACCCATCCATCCATCCATCGCTTCGAGCAAACACACCCCGCCGTTGCCGCCGCCACGGCGGTACCCTAAAAGCGATATTCGGTTCCCGAAGGCCGCATCCTCCTCGGGGTTGCGTTCGCGGGTGAGTTCGAACTCCCGTCCTTTCCTCGAATGAAAATTTCTCATAAGAGGGACACAGCCAACATCGAAAATGCGCCATGGACTTGGAATAAAAGAAAGAGAACGAGAGAGAGAGAGGAGAGAAAAGACAAGCACAGAAAGGAAAGGAGAGGAAAATAATTGCGAGGAGACGCGAGAGAAACGAAGCGCCCGCTGGCAGGGGCGCGGCTGCTGATTGCTGTCGCATTGTACATCGGCTCCTCGTCCCACTACGAGGACGGGCAGCATTGTCGCGTGCATCGTGTGTCTGAATACGTCGGCAGGTCGACTACGAATGACGTGGGAGGAACCGAGCGCGACGAGAAAGACGCGCCGAGGAGGCACCGCGGGAGGGTGGCGCGGGGGCGAAAAATTAAACCCCAGAGACAATGGGTCAAGCGTCCATAGAATCGGAAACACCAAACACGCCCTTGCCCTTCTGTCCCGTCTCTCTCTTCTTTATGTTTTTCTTTTTTGGGGGGCGTCACGCGCGCGTCCCGATCAAGCGGAGGTAAACGGCGGTGCGTCGACCTTGCGTGCTGACGGCTCGCGGTTTAATATTGATATCGTCGCGCCCGGAGTCGCGAGACAATGTCACGTGACATTTTCAAAGGCGAGCCATAAAATGCGTAATTTTGTCGCTCGTCATGACATTCAGCAATAATGATTCGCATTTACACGAGTTCACCTCGAGTCTTGTACTGCTTTCGTGAATTAAAATCTTGTGTATTGAGCTTGCAAAAGTTTACCGTATTTCTTTTACTTTATTAAGAATAGTAAAAATGGTAATTATTAACAATAATGCGAAACAGTACACGGAGAAATAATTTGATGTCGCGGCAAATTCCGTCAATTACTATGTGGACAGCAAAGTGATTTGTTAAAAGTGTTAATTGTCATTCGTTGAATATATTTTGCTGAACTACAAATTATTGTACTATAAGAATAAATTAGTAAATGTGGGAAAACACTATTTTGTTCTAACAGCAAATTAACGGGTCCTAAGGACAAATTCACTCGACAAAATTTTTCTGTCTTGACAACAAAACTGTTCCTGCTGTAATTAGAAATAATTCGCTAATCCAGTCAATATTTTATGCCACACTGATAGGAAATTTTCGACGCCAAACATACATTTTTACCACAAAAATAATCAGGAGAACCATTTTTCTAATCAGTGAATTATTATAATGCCAGTGAAAATAACCTTACATGCTGCTACAATAAAAAATATTTAGCGCCGAAAATAACTATAATTTTCTCTCAGTGCAACTACATTTTATTTAGCTGTCGTAACGAATATGAAGTAAAATAATTGTGTGTGACTGCATTTCCTGTAAAATGATAAATTTTCTGAGCCGATAAAAAGATCCGACGAATTTTCACAAGTTCTTAATGCGCGTGAGTTTTGTTCATTTCGCGAATCCTGCTCTCAGGAGCACTGCGTTTCTTGCATTACGCGAGAATCCAAATAATTCCAACGACGATGAACTCTTTCCACTTGGATCTAATTCGCCAAATTGGCACGACACGCCGAATATTCCGTTTGCGATTTAGCATAATCGCGTTTAAACACGCCCGTAAAGCGTGTCGCGCGTCTGTTCGCGTCTGTCAAACGCGGAATCGCGATTGGCGTTGCGCCAAACACCCCGTGGAACAGTACGCGAGTATTCAAATTCGCCGACCTGGCGGTCGGAAGTTCGCGTATTCGGTGCTGGGGGTCGTCGGTGTAGTTAAATCTATCATTCTCGCGATTCGCCTGCGATGACACACAGATGCAACGAGCCCGTTCACGCTCGCTCGCTCGCACAAACGCTACACGTTATTTTATTTCATAGCTTCTCGCGCCCCTTATGGTGTCTACTCGCCGATGTGGCGTATTAAACACGAATGGACGGAGAGACCAGCGCGTGGTGTAAATGGAACGGGCTCGCAACAGGGAGGAACGGAGACAGGGAGAGGAGTGCGCAACGAAAGCTTCGCGTACGTTATTGCAACGGTGATGAGGAAAGACAGCCAGTAGGGACACACGCACGTACGCACGCACAAATGCACGCATACGTACATAAGCGCGCCCGCGCATGCACAACGCGCAATGTGGACACAGTCAAGGTCCAGTGATCGGCTGATTGATTGTCTCTACGGGGGTCGCTATTTAGGGGTATCATCGTGAACCGGATGACAGAGGCGTTCGGATGCCGCTGACGGAGTCGAACTAGATCTGTTGGAAAGTTTCACGAGCTGAGAACACGCGCGAAAGTTCGGGCTCCCGTTTGTTCGGTTAACTATGCATGGTCAATCACAAAAATTCTGCATACTTTTTTTACAGTCTTCTTATATGTATATTTTTCATACAGGGTGTTCTAACATTCCCGAATGTAGAGTGTACAGGGAAATTTTGATACCAAAAGAAGTAACTTTTTCTTTTATCAAAAAATGAGGGTTTTCGCGAACTAAATTTCGGAGAACAAATGGGTAGCAAAATTATCTTCTTCGGTCAATTTCAAGTAGGCCTTACTTTACATGAACTGAATTTTAATCTAAGGTTTAACTTCAAATATGTGTTAGGTTGAAAATTGAAAAGTCATTATAAATAATGAACTTTCTCGGCATTTTCGCTAAAAAAAAAGCTACTTTTTCTGGTACGAAGAATCTCCCTGTACACTCCGCATGTGGAAATTTTGGAACATCCTATATATATAGTTTTTTATATATAATTTTTTCATATACGAGTATAATTTTTTTTTATATATTCGCTTTGAAACGCATCCCGTGTCCAATAGGAGAATTTGCTTTATAGCAATTCTCACGAGATACATTTTCCTATTGGAACGAAATGCGTTACGAAACTTGTCGGAAAAAATACTGCAACCTTTTTGTGACTGATCATGCACTGCTAAATAATTTTGAAATAATCGTAAACGATCGAAAGAACTTCAGAATAAATTGTTCTTTCAATTAATTATGTATATCGCAAAATAATGGAAAAATATGAAGAGATCGTAACATCGGAAAATCCTTGGAGTTGCGATTGATTTCGAGTTTATTGTGACGAAATGAACACGAATACCTGCAATTATGACGGCGCTCGGCGGAATTAACGCGCATGAGGGGTCTCGTTCTACGGACGAGGAAGTCGAGGAGAGTTCGGTTCGACGACGACTGTCTGCCTCGGTCGTCCAGCACTCGATTGGTGTCCCCCACGTTTCCGATCACACGGAGGAAATCGCCCTTCTTTGGGCTTTAAATCGGGTCACCGGATATGTACTCGAAGGACTATAATGGGGACGAAAGCTGGAGGGAGAATCGAGGAATGTGCGAAAGGAAAAAGCTGCGAAGGGTGAGGAGGAGCAGCACTCCCCGGCTGTCGAGCGGGAAATGGGGAGAAAAGTGTAGGATAATTCTGTAAAATCTTAAGATCCCGCGCGGCAGACAGTAACGCGTAAATTCGCGATGTTAATTGGCTGCGTTTAAGAGCGAAATTTATCGTCGAATCGATGACGCACGTGGAAACGTTTACAATGATTATAAAAACGGAAAACACGTGAAAAATAATACTATAATGAAATACATCGGTGTCAGCACGATGCACGAGCGTTATCAATCTCGATAAAGTATTAAAAGCAAAAAATTGCCTGTTATTTACGTTTCTCCCGATTACTTTTTGCTGAAATTTACGCAATCGCTCGTTGCGATATTTGTATAAAGAGTTGAATATATTTTTTTTATTTTGAATATGTCACACACACGATTTTTGCAACATCATTTTCAGCGGGAGAGCAACAATGAAGAAACGACGCGCTCGAAGGAAGATCGCCCTTTCCGAAGGAGGTTGGTTGACAGCCTCGATAGAGAGAGGGCGAACGGAGAAAGCGAGCGTTCCGTCATCAGAAATTAATGCAGGGTGACACAGGGTGGCGTTGTCATTGTCCCGGATTTCTGATTCGGTACCACCGGCACCCCGTTAGCAACCGAAGGGAGGGACGAATGCGAAAAAATTCAGATGTGAAATTTTCATTTCCGTCGCGGCCCACCGACTCGGAAGAAATACTTCCTGGACGGGGTGAGGTCGCAGAACGAGGGCCGTGACGTCGACGGTTCTTCCTTTCTCTCTCTCTTTTTTTTCTTCCTCACCTTCGTTGACATACATTGCAATTTCTCTAGCAGACTTCTGTATGTATGAGGTAGACTTTACAGAGAAGATATTTGAGATTCGTCAGATTTTCTATGAGAAGATACGTCACAAGATTGTTTGAATCGCATTTGAAGCTGTTTTAAATACTATTATCGAGAAACATCTTAATATAGTGTGAGTAATTTTCGGAAATTCATTTACGGTAATTGCACAGATTTCTCTTGATTATGGATTTTTAGTAATTTTAATCTCTATATATTTTGTTATAAAAGACGGGCACAGCTCGGTTTATCTTGCGCGAATATTTTCAACACGAGCGTTTCTGAAATATCTTAAATTCGACGCAGCTGAAGACATTTCGCAGCGGATTTCGTGGTTCGCTGATCGTGGCATTAGATCGACGATGCTTAGAATTACATCGACTCGCTGCTGTCATTGCTGACTGCGCGACGACTAAAAATAACTTGGCAATTAACGATAATCTATGAGAAACAATGTTAAGTGAATAATTAATTATCGCTAATGCGCGGCGAAATATCTGCGAGAGTGGAGAACCGAGCTCTTATCGATGAGAGAAATCGCGGGATTTCGTAAATTCGCGTTCGTCGAATTCAGGACAATCGTGACGAGAGAAAGAGAAATTTTTAGCGACGTAGGTATCGCGAAATCCTCACGTCTTACCACGCGCGCGTCCGTCTGTTTGCAGCGGCATCCGGTGAAAACTTTGACTCGGGTAACTCGATGTAGCGGTTCGGCGCACCGTAGCGACGGATCACCGGAAGCTTTTATTGTTTTACAAGTTTACTACGACCGTCCCGGGACCGGCCGGCCCCACGATTCGATTGCTCCGAGGATGACCACCGCATTTTCCGTCAAGACTTTTCGCGCGGTTGCCCTCGGGGCGCCACCCCTTCGGGAACGCTCGAACTGTACTTATCAACCGGAGGAAATAGAAAAATTCAGATCTACGCGCGTGCACGTGATTGCTACGGTGTGATAGCAGCGATAATAGAAAATTATTACTTGTTGAGCAGCACGAACGATCGGCCTGCATAATTTCTAACGTTTAACTTTGTGAGACTTCCGTCTAAGATACAAATTACAGCTAATCGGCAGGTACGCAAACATGCGCGAATTTTCTCAGAGTTGAACAGTCGGAATAAAGCGAGCCAAAACTGAAATTAATTAATCCATCAAATTACGACTTTTAATCTGATATGAGTAAATTTTCGGCGGGAAAACTCCAAATGTTATATGAGATACAAGGAGTCCGAGTGGAGCTGCGTTTATCGTTTTTTAAACGAAGTTTCTCGCCTGTCAGAAGTTCATTTCCAACAGCCAGTCCGATACAACTTTAAGATGCACGATAATTTCATTTCGCGGGGTAACGCGCGTTCGTTTCTCACTCGGCGATTTCTCACTCTTGCAGGCAGATTAATTACAAAACGAAAGGCACTGAAGCGGCTGATTCGCCGAGACGTTCAACGTGCGATGAAACGAGCGTGAGGAAAGCAGGCTTTAATTAATAACAATAAATCCACCTCATGTCGCGCACGTACGCGCGCGTAATTCCACGCAAATGAGGAATAATTAAATTAGGATGATATCGCGGAAACGTGACGCGGGGATGGGTAACGCGAGCAGGAGCGCGTCTTCCTGCTGACTCCAGGATGTCGAGCCGGCGCTCCCACGGGAGATCGTTAACGTGTATGTATATGGGGTTGACATACAAACAGACGGGCAGTGTTGTAATTAACCACAATCATTGACGGCAAACATACAACGGTTTGCCTCCCACGGGACGTCATTGACCGAGGCCATCGGCCACGATGAGCACGCTCACGCGCTCGCCGCGCTACAAGGAGCATACCGTGCGCTTCGTGATCAATATTTATGACCGAAATCCAAGGGTGAATCCACGGCGCCGTGGGCACATAACCGTATCGCGGTTGTGTGTGCTCTCGCGGTTACGAGAACCGCGGTCAATATTTATGATTGGGAACATCCGATTGATATACGAGCGGCGACCGCTGCGCGCCGCCCTGAGTCTTCTTCACGAGTATCACGCACATCGGACTCAGGGTAGTTATCCCGTCGAATGATTTTCTTAGCCCTTTTCAATTTTACCCGCGTATTTCGAGGGAAATACTATCCACACGTTTGTAAAGTTAGTCGACCATTCGGAAGTTGAGATTTTCGCAAAAGCGACACTTTTTATATATTTTTCTACTAATTTTCATTTCTATTTCTAATTTTTTCTAAATCAATCTAGGATTTTAAGGGAAAACTACTGCAATATTAAGGACTAATATATAGTGATATTGTATACAAATTTCCGAATTTTACCGATCATTTTGTTTTAAAAATGCAGCCATAGGAAATTTACAGTCTACAGTAATACCCGCGATATGTGTACACAAAAAAACTGCTAGATTCTAACAGAGAATTACACAAATATTGCTTAACAAATTTTTACTTGGATCAAGTAAATATTATTTGATCCAAGTAAAAATTTGCTATGGAATATTAGAATTATTATTTACTTGAATCTAGTACTTTTTGTGTGCATATATATACATATTAAAATATTTATATGCCCCTTTCCATTGTATGTACATCTCTATTAGCTCAACTGACGTATAAATAAAGCATTAATAAGAAAAATAAATAAATAATAAAGTGTGTTTGTAATATTATATATAATATTTGTCTTAATTTTGAATTAACATTTACTACTTAGATAGTTAAATAAAGTTGCAGGGAAATAGCTTTTTTCAATAAATAATAAACTTAAGGCCTCCTTAATATCTGCACTGAAAATCCGGCTCTTTACGAATTAACTATCTTAATTCCGTTGAAATGAGCGTATTTCTCCGATCGAAATATCTCGCATGTATCGTTGCCGTTTTATCGTGTGTGCGATATGGCGAGTTGAACTTTGAAAGAAAAAGGCGTGGTGTTGGAAATGTAAAAAAATGTACAACAGTCATCGCCGGAAATCGACAGGTCGCATGTTCAAGAGATTTTGAAGAAAAGAAAGTGGAAGAAAGACAATTGATCATAGATATAAATCAAGTTAGATTAACGAGATGTATTATGTTTTCAGTAAAAAAAATAATTTAATAGGTCGAAAGACTAGCTTCTCGGAAGTTGAGAAGAGGAAAGGCAAAAAAACAAATTTTTCTATCAGATACGGATGCGTTGCGAAATTTAAAAAAAAATGGTAAAAAAAAGACTGTTGCAATCTTTCTTCTACTGACTGTATTTGTATGAGCAGCTTCGAAGATAAAGGAGCAAGTCGAGAATCCACGCGAATCTTAAGCAAACTGTCCCCGATTTCTCGCCGCGTGCATGTCCACAGCATGAAGAATCGTTCGTATATACAGTATGTTGGAAAACCATATTACGTATCTCAGGGTAGACCGGCGTCGAGTGTAATCAAAGTGCCGGTATCGAGGTCACCAAGTATCGACATTACCGGTCGACATCGCGGAAGAAGGGCTCGAGTCGCTCCGCTGCACCGCACTGTGCAATGTTCCCACACTATAGAACATAATGTAGGAGGTATCGCGAGCATCCCTAAGGGTAAGGAGGGTGGCTTTCCTCGGCCCGTTCTCCCACGTGTCTGTGACGACCCCGACATCGTCGTCGTCTCGTCTCCTCTCGTGACAACGTCGCGGCAGCAGCGTCTCTCGCACGCGTGTCGTCTTAACACCGTGTCGCGCGGCACGTGTGCGCGAGCGGACGGACGATGCGTGTGCTCGCAGCACCCTGCCTCGTTCTGCTCTACCCTGCTTACCCTTCACCACCCTGCCCCACCGCTTCACGCTAAAAGCATATCTGTGTCGTCTCGCGAATACATACGGGAGGGTAGCAAGCGTGCGGGAAAAGGGGACGAGCGAGGTCTTCTCTCCCTCAAGGTTTTCGGCCGGTAGGTCGTAGACGCTCCGTTACTTTTCCTCGCGCTAGACTCGCGTTATCCGCTCGGCGGATTAACGGAGCGGAGCGTCGTCCCGCGATTTCGTCGGAGATTTCGGCCGGAGAGTTCAACGCGCGCGCTCTTTGTGGACACGCGATTGGATGTGGCTGCGCGGGATGCAGCGTGATCCTTCGGTCACGTGCAATAGGATTCGAAATGAGCGGAACGGCGATCAGTCGAGAGTCGCGATGCCGTTGGTTTCTCTAGGACGCGGATAACATCGATGTGTTACGTTCGATCGATGAATCGATCGCGGATTCTCCGCTCGCACAGTTTCAAACGGACCTTGATCTGATAACGAAGACAATGGCGATAACAGAAGATAAGGATGCTTGTTAATTATGAGACGAAAGTAAAAAACGATCAAAGTATCATCGTGAAACCGGTATCAGACTCGAGCATAAAAGAAACGTGCTACTGTTCAAGTAATATTTACTTGATTCAAGTAAAATGGTTACTCCAATATTTCTTGGCAAATATTTACTAGAAGTAAAAATATAATCGACTATATACAACATGATATTCCCTTTATTACATAGTAAATATTATCGTAAATTCAGAACCATCTTACACTAGTATTTCAATAATTCATTTACAAATCAAGGTATTGCTGCGTTCAAGTATTTACTACAAGCTATTAAAATGCAATTTAATTGATAAAAATATAACTTGATTTAAGAGGCTGGAAAACAGGTGATTATGTTTCCTTCATTTTAGCACTTTTTTTCTGTAGGGAGGCGGACCGCAAAGAAGGCTTTGATCTAACGTAATCTAAGGTACTTTCGCTGACAACGGTCATCCCCCGCTTTGGTGCGTAATCATCGACGGTGGGGATGCGAGGGCACACGGGGAATCTATCTCTGTCGGGAGTACGGCCCGATACTTGTATGCACGAGGGCGCATCAGTTCTGGCCCATATGGCCGGTATACACGCCGATTATTACATTACGTATGTAGGCGCAAGAATTATAAGGTGGGGGAACGCTGACTCGGACCTTTCCAATCTGGCGAGACGCCGCTCTCTGAGACGCGTTACTGAGCGCGACTTAACTATTGTCTTTTGCACGAAAAGGTTTTTAA
Organism: Dinoponera quadriceps; assembly: GCF_001313825.1. Classification (NCBI taxonomy): domain Eukaryota; kingdom Metazoa; phylum Arthropoda; class Insecta; order Hymenoptera; family Formicidae; genus Dinoponera; species Dinoponera quadriceps. The sequence continues at coordinate 478,929 of NW_014556430.1, forward strand.
AAAACCATCCGTTTGTTAAGAGCGATCTTTAAAATAAAGCTAAAATCGCGTAATAAATAAAAATTGTAAAAAAAAGAATGGAAAGTATGAAGATCGCGATATCTCACAGATGTCGTTCCGGTAAATGAACATCCACGTGAGGATTTTCATTTCTGATCACGTAATGACGAGTAATCGAGTAATACTATATTTTCATTTTTTAAAGGCACAACTTTATTATCATCTCAGAGATAAACGCGTATTCGCTCGTCGATTGTATCTGCTCCGATAACGGCAAGTGATCCCCAATAAACAGAAATTGTCATAACGAATTAGGCCGACGGCTGGCAAGATTGAATTCATTCGACTGCATTTTCCGCTCTTGTACGCGTAGGGTGTAGGCGACATCGCCTGGCGAGCATTTGAGAAGAATATCGGTCGTAAAGAGAGAAAGAGAAAGGAAGTAAAAAAGAGAAGAGTAAAAACGGAGAAATAGAAAGAGAGAGTGTGTGTGCGAGAGAGAGAGAGAGAGAGAAAAAGAGAGAGAAGATTGTCGTGATGCTGATTAAATCAGCATTAGGGCGGGGGGCCTCGCGGACTTTCTCGTTGCACCCCCTCGCGCTAGTCGTCTCACGACAATGACACCAAATGTCGACCTCGAGATCGGACCCCACGGGGTGGTGTAGCTTTAATCACGATCCTCCAGGCGTGCATACCGTTCATGCCCTATGAGTGCGCGCTGTTACACTAGCAGGTGTCCCCGTCGTCGCCGGCAACCTCCCCTCAGCCGCTCGCCTTTTCGTCCCTATGCGATAGCTTCGATTTCAATTGACACGAGGACACGTTGCACTTTGCGCCCGATCGCGGGCCAACCGGCGGGCCACTTTCGGTCATACGGAGGGACTTTTGATGTCGCGCGAATCTCGCGCGATGAGAGCGAGGGATTAACAAAGCGCGAGATGACGACCTGGACGAAAGGAAGTGGGTCGAGATGTTCGGCCGAGAAGGAACGTACGAGACACGCTCACTTCCCGATTCGCGTTCCTTCAGAATTTCGCGAAAGCCGCTGCCTGCTCGTTCTAAATACGTAACCCTTTCATTATTTTCTCTATCGCCTCTTTTCTATCCTTGATACCAGCTTCTAATTCTACTACTTTTTCCTCTAATTTTCTAACTCTGATTTCCCAATCTCTCTCCTTTTTCCGTATTTTCTCTACATTCTCTATAAGCATCCTTCCCTTCCTTATTTCTCTCACTTCCTTCCTCATACTTTCTTTCAATTCTTCCCTTATCATTTTTCTATTCTATCTATATCTACCTTTTTTATTTTAAACGTTATCTTTTTACTCCCTTTTCTTGTCCTTATTTATCTTTCTTATTACTACAAGCTTCCTCTTCTACTCTCCGTCGCTCTTTATATTTTTATTAACTAATTTGCTTAACCTGCATGCACTACTTTTTTCCCGCGGGTTAATTTTATAGCTCGTGCTTCTCCTAAACTTCGCCTCATTTCCACTAAAATTCCTCCCTCATCCACCTTTCGGTACTTCCTCCTCTATTTCTCTCGCAGAAAACGCCTTCTAACGCTTCTTGATATATTTCTTAGCTCTATATAAATGCAAAATTCTCTCACTCAACTACTCAGCGACATATTCCAATCATTCCACTTAACCAAGTTCTTTCGCATACGCAACCGAGTTGATTTCAGTCGCGAATAATGCTGAAATATTCATTGCAAATTGATCGGGACGTATTAATATTACACGTGCGCGCGCGTGTGTGTGTGATAGACGATATTCGCGGGAGCGAGAACGAGAGGTTGCTCTCGTCGCGAAAATTCGCGCGATTCCCCGAGCGAGGCGGGATGCTGCACCTTGCGCGAGATGCTCTCTCGACGGGGGAGGGGGTGCAGGAGGCGGGGGTCGCACAGCCATAGCGCGAAAGAAAAACAAAAATATTATTCCTACGAGCGACCCCACAGGACGTCGTTCCGAATTTTCTATCCCCTTATCCGCCGTTTCGAACGAAGTCCCCCCCGAACGTTACGTTAGCGCCGGGCTACACTCGGTGATTCGGCGACGTGACGGTTTTACGTCGTGGCTCGTTGCGCTTTTGCGAGACGCCGAAATCGAATTTATTATCCGTTACGGCTAGGGCATCGGCGGCGTGTTTGCAGCGGCTTAATCGAATCTAACCGGACGATAATCGAACCGGACCGGTTACTTTCGAGGGAGCGAACGGTCCCACAGACGCCCCGGTGACGCCGTAACCATTAAAATGTGTTAGCCGGGACTCGCGCTGCGGTCGCCGCCAATAAGAACACCGACGTCGCGACGCCTTCTGCAAATTCGTCGGGGGAGGTATCTGGCACGCGTAAATGTCGTAAGCGGAGAGCGTCGAAGACGCTGTCGGGTTGTTTGTCCGATCATATTAATTTCGCGGGAGAAATAATTCAAACCGAATCTACACCATCGCAAGATAGACAGAGGATTTTCGCGAAGATCCTAATTTTTGGTTTTTGCACCGTGCAGAGTCAGAAACGTGTGTGTGACACAGTCTTTTAGTAAAAAAATGAATGTTCGCTATAGCTGCGTTTCTGTAAATTCAGACTGTATGTTCCTAAGTGGCATATATCTAGCCGGCCTGAGTAAAAAAGTAGTAGCTACTAGCTAGTATAGCTGAATTAAATTTTCTAGTTCGTTGTTAATTCTTTACTGGTTAGTTATTCGTTAAAATGTAAAATCGGTTTTGTAATCTAGCTGTTTTTTACATATAGACATTGCATATCAAATATGATGAAGTAAATCGTCTATTCGAAAATATATCTAATAAATATATTCGACAATGGACAACCAAACGTGTTTTGGTTGAAAAAAACCAAATGTTTAGTTCTCATAAACCAAATTGTATTCTTACAACTAGAAATTCTGTCTCCTTCAACCAATACGCATTTGATTGTTCATTGTCGCGTGGATCCCAAGTTCATTTTTTAGCGCATTGTGCAAACCTAATAACATTAAAACATTTTAAGTATGACAGATCGTCAAAGGAGACAAAAATTACATTTTCGTCTCGTGAAGAGATGACTAATTATTTAACGGCAATTATCTACCGGTATATTTTTATTCAAGCATTTACCGATGCATCTATCCTGCGTGTCATTTGCCTAGCCTACTGCTCCGACACACAACAGTAACAATCAGCATCATTATGACGACTCTATCGGGGAGAGGATCGGCGGGGATCCGTCTAGTCCGCACTTTACACCGAACGGCGCTGATCCGATCGTTACCTAATTTCGACAGGGTTCTATCTGCGCGTTTAAGGTCTTACTTTCAGTAAATCCTCGAATTAGTAGTCGCTCCGTCGTGGGCCGCGATGCAAGATAACGTGGATGTAGATGGCCAGGTAGATTAAGACGGGGAGGGATCTTCACGAGGGAGATCCCGAGAAGCGATGTGGGAGGGGGAGAGGAGGCTGGGGAAGAGAAGAGAAGAAGCGCATCCGGAAAAAGAGGAGAAGGAGGCGGAGAGTGGCCGGGTGGGTGACGTGGCAGATGCGAGTCCTCGATACGGTGCTACCCTCTTCTGCCGTCGCCTTCTCGGAATTTCTACTAAAGGCCCGTCCGTCTCGGACGTCAATGATGTCACGAAGGCCGGCCGCGATCGTTCGAGACGGTCGGACAGCCCTTTGACGCGCGAAGATTGCTCTCGGTGGCACCTCGTCGACTGTCTTAAACTTAGCACCGATTACCGCAGACTATACCGAGTGTCCCGGTGAAAACGCATTCATTTTCCTCGCAGGTGTTTATCGGATAGCGCGACATTCGAACTGCACGGGTATTTACTAACCTCAGCATGTGCTATCAAGGTTTCGTACGATAATTTCGAGATGTCATACCCAACGAATTATCGGACGGATTGGTCGCTAAGTTTCGTGTTTTTTAATACGTTATCCGATTCTGCCTTTCGTCGCGATGAGCATAAATCAATTTCATTGCGTCCCCTTAGCCGATGCACTTCGCGTTTTCATTACCGAGACGCGATCGTAGCCGAGCACGCTCGTTCGCTCGCTCACTTGCTTGCGATGCGAGTTCGCTGGAAGACGAGGCTTGCATAATAGAGGGATGCACTTAGCGTTTCGCCACGGGAAGCCCGCCGTAGCGAATCTCTTAACAAACACGCGGTAGTCCTCCACACGACGCCCGGTATCATCTGGCGCTCCATTACGCGAGGCGTGGAGTCGACGAACAGGCGGAAGCTGTTGAGTCACTCGAGCTTTGAACGCTTTGCTGCATGTACGTGTCACGATTATCGCCGAAGTTCGGATTGTCGAGCAGCTTCTTCAAGATCCGGCCGAATTCGAACACCCGAGTCGAAATAAAAACGCGGAACGATCAGCTAACAAATAATGTACCTCGGGAGAATGTGGAACATATAACGAACAGCAATATTGCTCTGTGTAACGATTAATATATTTCTACATAGTACCTGTGTAACGATTAATATATTTCTACATAGTACCTGTGTAACGATTAATATATTTCTACATAGTACCTGCCTTTCTCATGCGGCATCGGTTAAGTTTAACTACGGTTTAATTTTTATCTCCGAATTAGATTTGAGACTCAAGGGGGGGAGACTCAACGTACAACGTTCTAAAATTATGCGATGATCCTCGTTCGTAAGAGTAACAGGGTCGAAATTCATCGAGGAACCTGCGACTAGACGAAAGCGTGCCGTATCGCACGTTTGTACACTTTCACACCGAATTACTCACGGTGCGACCGGCGGAAATTACGCGGTGACCGCGCTGCGCGTTCGTCCTCGGCAGTTTCGATTTCAAGCGGGGTGTTTCGGTGGGAAAATAAGTTGGGCTGATCGCTATATGGCACGCGGGGGAGTACGCACAAAGGGTGCAATAATAACGCGACATTATGCTGTCTAACGTGTATCATATTCCACGCATCGTCACCCATTAGGAGTGAAGGCTCGATCCGGATCGTGAGACTGCGAGTGATCGAGCTGCTCGAAGATACCCGAGTCGAAATTTTAGTTCTACATTAACCCTGCAAATTTCGTTGAACTTGAAGGATCAATGGAGAATCTCGAAATGTAACGCTAACGTACAAGCTATTGTACTGCCTAGATGCTGCGAACGATTACATACTGTTTATTTATTTCACGTTGAGTCTTGGGAAAGCGCTTACTCAAAAATTATCCAGTCAATATATTCGATTCTAGTTCGATATTCTACCAGCTAATTTGATATTTCTTCCGAATTTTAATAAACAATATAATAATTATGTGATTTTCTTACTTGCAGATATGTACTTGTATAAATAAATACTCAATAATTAATACAAACAAATAATGAAATCAATGGGAATATAAAAGAGAAAATTTTCTTCTTTTATCATTTCTCTGTTAGACGCGCAAATAATCAATTGTGAGACTTACACTGGATTCTAAAACTGACATACATAGTTGTAAGTGAAAAAAATATAATTTGCAAGCGCTTAATTAATTACCGACTCACATTCATAGTTTGTTAACTAGCTATTTAGATGAATATATCCCTCGTATAAAAGAAGCATGTGACGAATAATAAAGATTTATATATAAAATTATAATTATTCATGGAATCATTAATGTACTACAAATAAGCTAAATTTCGACTCGAGTATCTCTTTATTCTCAGTAAGTTCGTCAAACGTCGCGCATAATAAATGATTTGGCACACACCTGCGAATCCGATGTAATCGCTGCCCGCGGTCCAGCGTCTTCGGCTTCCTGGTCTAGCATCCTGGCTGCTCCGCACATTCACTCGCGACTACAATCCGACCCAAAAACAAAAACAAATTGATGAATGCTATAACGATGAGCGTGTTCGATTAAATATTTCATTAGAGATAACGGAAATGAGAACAAACGCGCCGACACATTATGCTCTTTGTACCGCAATACGTCATTCGTCGGTTCAAAAGGGCACAATGGCTCGGTCACGGAAAAATACGCAACATGCGCGTGAATACCAAAACAACCGGCACCTTCAAAAAGATCAATATTGTTATCACGTGCGCTAACGGTAGTCGACAATAGATGAATCATGTATGATAAAGGCTGCATTCCAATATTCACCGCTGGTGCTGAAAATCTCTCGTATAACATGAACTACAGATTTTCAGTGAATGTTAGGGACACGGCCATAGTCATTCATAGCATCGAGAGATGACAATCGGTAGTGTTATATTGTCAATCTGTCAGCTACTTACTGAACAATTTGTTAAAAGTATTAATTGCTATTCGCTGAATTATTTTACTGAATCTATAAATTATTTTGTTGTAAAAACAAATTAATAAATGTAGGAAAACGCTATTTTGCTGTAACAGTAAATAAACGTATCCTAGGTTAGAACAAGTTTTCCACTCAGCAGAATTTTTTTTATTCTAACAACAAAACTGTTTTTGCTCCAACTGCGAATAATTCGTTAATTTGGTTATGCCAACTAAATACAACGACAAAATTATTTTTCTTCGTGTAATTACATGAAAAACATAACCCCGTTTATTAATCTCCTAATCTAATATTCGATCAAATTGTCGTTCTATGTTGATGATCGCACGAAGCCGTAAGCCACAGCGCATAGCTAATCAACATCGCGGAAAACATATTCCATCCAATATTTGGGATAAGATTAGGATTTCTAAATAGTATCATAATAGCATAACCTATTTTGGGGCAATTTCGGGTATTGTAATCAGAATCTATTGCTGTATATTGGAAAATCCGGGAATATTCCTATATCGACTCAGTCATTGTCCGCGTGATTAATTAACGGTTGCGTGGCGGTTTTCGCCAGGGAAACTTCGACATTTCGCGACTAACGGCGTCTTTTCGTTTACACGACTCGTCGCTCGAACCGTTCGCAAACAAGAATAAGAGGCCACTTTTCCGAACGGAAGCTGCGGCTCCACCTGTAATTTCAGTCGTGCATTCCGCTGTAAAGTTAACGCCAGAGCTGCCCAACAACGCTCTTCCCGTGTCACAACACCGGTTCAACGTCGCGACAACACTCGGCCGGACGACAGTTGTTTGAAAACGTATCCGAAATACTTTCGAATACGGTTTTACCGGGCTTTATCGCGCGCTGTACGTCCCGGCAAAATAATCGGACGGAGACCCGCCGTCCGTGCAAAACAGGTTCGATTGTAAAATTGACGCTTTCCCCGGCTTTTTCCATCACATCCGAGCCCACTCCCGTGCCATATGGACTCGGTAAATACCGGCAGTGCGATGGGATTTCAGCGATTCCCTCTCCTTCGTAGAGAATAGGAAGCATGGCATCTCGTAAGACACGGCGGAGGAATGAGGTAGATTAATGGGATACAACATATACACTCGTCATCCGGGACAAGTGAAAAATCGCGAAAGCTTTGTTCAACGAGCACTTAACCTTGCTGTGGGCAGTGGCGAGTCATCGATCATCGAGATTTATTATGGTATCGCGCGTCTTATTTCAGCCGCAACCGCTGAATGGCGGTATCGCCGCGTTCGAAACTTTCGGTATCGATAAAGTCCGTTAAAAAGGGCGCTGACGTATCCTTCGAACTGAACGCACGCGCGCGCAAGGGAAAGAGAGAAAAGAGATAACGCATTCAGCGATAACGCGCGGGATAGAATTTACAAAATGGACGGAAGCTTCGCTACGCTCGGAACACGACAAGAGCCGCATTAAACGGACGGCACGGACGGTGCTGCACTTATCCCGCGGAAGGCCGTTATTATCCAAGAAAAGAGAAGACGGTTCATCTCGCGCAATATCGCCGGTAAATAAGAGCCTCTTACGGCGGAATCGTGGAAAATCCGTGTAATAAAAATCCGAACATTCGTCCATTAGCGAATAAAAGATCTACCCCTGTCGCAGCGAGTTCCATCAATCTACCACCGCAGCGCGCGACCCTCGCAGCGCGGCGCGTGCATTTTTCGCCCGACAGGATGTATTCCGCCGACGAGAGAGCGGGATTCTCGAGAGAACGAGAGAGCCCGAGAGTCGTCTCTCATTGCGGACGAGGGATATCACTTAGCGCTAGTGCGCGCCTCCACCCTCGGCAACCCCTCGGCCGGGGGCGAAAAAAAGAAGAGAAGAAGGAAGAAGGAGGAGGCGACCGCAGGGGTCGTCGGCTCTCTTCATGAGGCATGGCTGGAAATAAAAATATTGATGGTTCGGTTCCGGCCCGCGGACGGGACAATCGGCTAATTATTCACCGACCACGCGACCGCGCCGGATATTCGCACACGCACGCGACATCCCTCTAATTTGTCCCCGTGTGTGCGACAGATCGACCGGCGGATAACGCGCGCCCTGTCGCGCCATTAAATTTTCGCATTCTCCGTTGACTTTCGCCGAATTCATCCCGACGCAGCCCTTTAACGGTTCAACACCCCCTCCGTGTGTGAGATTTCTCAGGTCGCTCGGCGGAAAAGTTTGCGAACTCGAACGACGTCGACACCTGGCGGACTTTCGGAGCGGGGGAAAATAGTTCCGAAGTTCCGTTTGTCCTGGTTAGGTTTCAGACTTGCAGCAGCACACGGCAAAAAGAAATAGTCTTAAATCAACGATAGATATTCTTATGTGTGAGCAAGAAGTTTATAATATTCCTGAATTTTTCATAGTAATAGTAATATTTATTTACGGGAAAGTACCCTTCGATTACGAAAATAGGCTTAACATATGTAATAATATATAAGAAGAATATTCAACCAGCATTACCAAGGATAAATTATAAACTAGAAATAAAGTACAAGCTAGTAAATGCAAGCAATACATAAAAAAGTACGTATATACACCTTTGAATTAATTAATTAAATATAGGTCGAACTAAAAACGGCGAGCGAGATTATTATTACTATAAGATTTCGAACTGAGTACAAGTAATGCTTGCGTCAATACAAAATCAATCAAATGAAGACTAAGAATCTTCTAGGAAGTTTATAATATCCTTGCTTATATATGGTAATATCAATCATTAATTTAAGACAATTTTTTCCCGTGCACTCTTCGTGATTGGCACACACGACTCCGTGTCTCGTAACGCGGAAAAGACCAGGAACTGAACAAAAGCTTCGAGATCACGATGGAAACACGCTCGGAAATCCAACGAGGAATTCTCCCGGCGTACATCGACTTTGAAGAGTGATCGCTCCGATATATCCGGGGCCGAGAGTGTCAACGAGTACGGAAAGACAAATGCGTGGCGAGGCGTATGCGCTATCGCGCGTACGAAGGCTTTGGAAAGCGTTCGGTGCCCACAGCATTGCGTGCGTTGAAACGTTGGTTAGCGATACTGCTGTACAACGAGCGGCACGTGACGTCACGGTAGCGTCAATTAGGCGTCGCGTGGCCGAGCGGCTCCACGCGTCATTTGTCAGCGTCCCCGCGAGAGAAGGAGAGAGCGCGTGCGTGCGTGTGCGTACGACACAACACAATAATAACGATGACGACGACGTGCGTACACGCAAGCTACGCAACGTCAAATTCTCCACCTCTTCCTACCGCGATCCGCCCCGCTCTCTGGGAAAACGAGCTCTCGGTTCCGGACCACTTCGGGGACACGATGACTTCCTTCGACGAGAACACACAGAGTGTCCTCCTCGGTCGGCCCGATCGGAGAACGGGGATATCTTATCGCCGAGACACTCGGCCGATTGATCACGACGAAAAATGTTACTCGAAGCGGTGCAAACGTTAAGGTAGTCGATCCGTAAAGTGCCGGATTTTCAAGTGGCGATATCAAAAGGCCTTTATAAGTTTACTGTTTATTGAAAAAAAAAAATGCTTTTTTATAAGTAATAAATGTTAATTCTGAACGAAACTAAGATAAATATATACGCATTATTTTTTTTCATTAATGCTTTATTTATACGGTTATTTAAACTAATAAAGATGCGCATAACAGAAGTATATATAAATATTTAAATATATGTATAGCGGGTATTACTATAAGTTATAAAGTTCCTGTGACTGTATTTTTTCAAAATAAAATGGTCAACGATTCTGAAATTTTCGTATAGTGTATTTATATTAGTTTTTAATATCACAGTAGTTTTTCGTTAAAGTCCTAAATATGATTTAGAAGAAATTAAAAATAGAATATTAACCTGATGGCACACATATAAAAAGTGTCGTCTTTAGTTACGAATATCTCAGCTTTCGAATGATCAATCATTTTTTTAAACTTTACAGATGTGTAGTTCGTATTTCTATCAATATGCAACTAAGCTTAAAAAGGAAATAGTTTGACGGATCAACTACATTAATTCAGTTATCGCGCATGTCCACCTCGCCTCTCCTCTCCACTCCGCAACGCCGGCGTGTGAGGTAAGAACGAGTACACTAATACTAATATTACTCAAGCGACTCCGCAGCGTTACCGGGACAATGCCGGCTGATTGGAAGTCACGTGTCGGCGGCAATGAATTCGTGTGTTGGGGTCACGTGGCTCGCCCGGCGTTTCCGAAGAGTATAGTCGAAAGTCAGACGCGCGTCAGCCACCCTTTCCGCCTCGCCACTCCCCTTTCCGCGTCGAGCCGCATCGAGCGAACTCCACACCCTGGTTTTAGAACGACGTCGTTTCGTTTCGACATTGTTTGCTCTTTTCGGAAAGTGCGATGCGCACAGGGTAGGAACTAAAACCCAAATTTTCACCGTTTGCCTCGCTGAATGCGCTGGGTAATCAATAATTAATTACGAAATGTATCTTTGTTTTCGCAGGTGATCTCGACACAGTATGGAACTTCGGCCAATCGTGATAATAGTCTTAAAATATGTTCTTTTCAAGAACATTATAAAACTTTATCGAAAAAAGCTAGAGATTCAGTTAATTTAAGTAATTCGATTTAAGTATTAATTTAATACAATCTTAATTGAAATACTAAACTTATATTAGGATTTAGAATATAGAATTTAGAATATATTTTAAATAAATTTGATGCTTATTACGAACTTGTGATAGTGATTTTCGGATATATAAATTTACAAAATATTTAAAACAAGTAACATTTATTTTTATGCAGTATGCAGTTTTCTATGTGTGGCGTCGATACGAACACTAATACCGTCACTCGAGTAGGCATGACGATTCGATTGGAAAATTAATTAATTAATTAATGCGATGCTGATAATTATATACTGTAAAAACCGATGAAATATTTTAATCATTTGACGCGATAAACGTCACGTAATAAGGGGAAAAATATGCGACGCTCGAAAGTAAGTTTGACTTCTTCGAAGGTCCGCAATGATTTGAGGATGTTAATTGTTGTGATCTTTCGCTCAATGGTGAGCGACGTCGGTAGATAACGTAGCTTTTTGCTCATTGTTTTGGTATTTTCGCATTTAACGCACCTATCGCGACATGGAGTGCGCGTTATCAATGCGTTAGTAATCATTTCCATCGAGTTTTAAAATATTTGATCGGGCTTTCGTCAACATCACGTTTATTAATACGCGTTTCTCCGATTCGAATTGTCGTGTTTATTTTTACGCGAGTATTAGCGTCAGTGTCGATGCTGTAACTGAGCAACTGGCAGCTAAGATGCTGAATCGGGAAGCCGAGATGAAGAACACGAGTTGTCGGAACGCGAGCATACATCATACATTTCCAAGGTATATCAAATCATTTATTATGTAGAAAATTTCTGACGTTTATCGAACGTCGGGCAAGAATAAGGAGATACCCGAAATGAAATTTAAGTCGGTATTGAAAATACATTACTATTTAATGAATAATAGTTAATTAGCGTATAAATAGTTAATTATATCTAATTATTTAGCGAATAATGTATAATATTTACATGAAAATCTCTACCATTTTATTATAATTGTACATTCTCTGTATTATATTCCGTACAACGTTATATTTGGAGATTCTCTCCATTGGTCCTTCGAGTTCGACAGAATTTGCAAAGTTTACGCAGGAGCAAAATTTCGAACTTGGGATAGCTAACCGTCAGCTGAAACACAAATAGAGAGGCAGTCGGGAAGGGAGGGAAGCGGAGGAAAGCGTAGAAAGGGGTGGTGAAGAGCGGTAATGAATTAATTGCCTTACGCTAGCGCGTGGCCGGACGTACGGCCGATTGTCCTTGACTTCCGATCCCGGCGGCCGCTTCCTTTCTCGTCCTCTCTCGAGGTTTTTGTGGTTCCGATCGAAAGCCGCAGCGATCGGAAGGGACGGTCCGGGAACGTGCATTCTGCCGGAAAATATTTATCGTGTCCGAGCGAGACACACTCAGCGCACAAAGGGTAGTGAAACTGCCTTTCTTCAAATTCCTCGGTCCTCCCCCTCTTCCGGTCCGACTGGCTACTTTTACAAATGCGACTATCGATTTTATCGCGCGGCCTCTCTGATATCACGCGCCGAACGAAATTCGCATTGTTTTCACGCGCGGGACGATGATTTTTCCTTTAATTTTTTTTTCCAATTATTTCTCACAGAATCACTTCCGCGGCAAGTGTTGATTCTTCTTCGTTCGCGAGCAAAAGAACCCCAGCTGTCCGTGTTGCTCCGACAAGATCGAACCGAGTAAAAAAAGCGAGAAGCGTGCCGCAGATTTATTGACCGTCGCGCGTACAATGAACAAGAGAGACGATATAGCTCGTTCCGCGCTTATCGCCAGTACGATCTCTTATCGGATGCACGCGCGGGGGTGGACGCTCGGGTGCGACGGAAGGGTGGGCTACGGTTGGTGCATGCCATATGGCCGAAAAGGGCAGCTGTTGATCGGATCGCGTGCTCATCATCTCCGCTGAAGCCAGCTCATGCTTACTGTTTCTACTTGATTTGCACATGGCACAATTATTTATGCGACTGAGCGACAGAGAGAACACGTTTATCGCGATATCGGCGAGGATCTTGAAAATCGGTAATTTTTTCGGCCAATTAGCATCCCGATTACGCTGCGCTCTGCGGTTAATTTTATCAATCGGGACGGCAATAGCATGAATTTTTTTCAAGATAAACAGATATTTTTACTTTTGCGATTTAATGAAACACTGTTTAAAACAGTCACTTTTGGCATGAAAAAATTGTTTAACACGCTAAAGGAGCTGTTATCAGTTTATGAATCTCATATGTAACGGTATAAACAAAAAATATATGATTTCCTCGCCTCTTAAGCTTCAAGCTTTCCGCATAAGTTCTTAACAAATAGTATTAACGAGTACGAGCCTGCAAATTCGCCCGACCAACGTTACATTCTCCGAGTTTGGTCCGACGGCTCTACCTTTGAAAAGTTTCAAAGTCAGGAGGAGCGGTAGGTGCTTCGTGTTTAACGAAAACATTAACAGTTGTATGGCGTCGATAAAGCAGATAACGTACGGTCGCGTGCGTCGGTGTTAATAAAAATAAGAGACTCAAGCGATAAAATGTAACCGGTATTCTGTTTGCACAGATAATCCTTTGGTCCCTTTTATGTTAGCAAACAAATCCGATCCTGTTACGGTAGCGAAGCTTTGCAAACAGATGATTCGAAAGCTGCTATATCCTAAATTTTATCCGCAGCGCGATGTTTAACGGTTTCCGAAAAGGTTCAATCAATTTTTGATATTGCAGCTGACAGTGTCACAGCGTATCTATGTACGATCGTTACACATACACGCGCACGCGATGGCTCCATGCATTGGAAGTTCGAATTTTCGCGAAACAAAGACCTCGCTTTTTAACAAAGCATAAACGTCCGCAAAACGCGATATCTTCTGTCGAAAACGCCGTTCGGTCCGCGATTTTTACACACGACTCGCGAGTATATTTCCAAAGCACCGGAAACTTTTAAATCATTATAAGTGGTTCCGGTCGCGAGTGCAGCATACTGAAGTGAAATGAAGTGAGCGAAGAACTATCGATGAGAGTTACAGACTAATCGCTGCTGAGGCCAAGGCTACACCTTAATTAAAAATTAACACATTAATACCTACACCGTCCTTCGTTCGCGAATTGAAAGTCACGTCGCTTATCATTTATTTAATATGGTTGCGACCCTCCCACACGCAATGACCATCACGATGACAGTCTATTTCCTGCGACAAGACGGGAAATACAAAAAAGAAACCGGGAGGGAAGAAACTATTTGCGGACACCGATGCCGCGTTACTGCTACAGCGATAATTACTCGCGGCTTATCCGGCCGTCGGATCACTTTTATTTGCGCGACACGTGCCGCTCGTAATTAACGGAAAATCACCATGAATCGTATATATGTGGATTCGGCGGGGCTTGAAAGGCATGCGACGATTATGCGATCGCGTGTTGCGCGCGTACAATGTGACGTGTTACGTATGTTCATCCCTGCGTTGTCCTGACACGCTCCCTTAACCGCTCGTCCGATTTCTCTCTCTCTCTCTCTCTCTCTCTCGTTCTCTTTCTCTCTTTCTTTATCTCTATCTCCACGAAGGTAAAGTCAGTCGGTCTACCTCACGCGAAGCACACATGTATTGACTCCGTCGCGATGCGCATACGGAAACACGCGTTTACGAAGATACCACGTGGGCGGTATCGGACAGACTGTCGACGGGTCGGGGATTATCGGGACGAACTACGAGCGATGCTTTGGGAAATAACCGGGAGAAACTCGAACATAAAGAATATCAGCCGATCGAAACACAAGCCTATATTGAGCAGAAATCAATTGAGAAGAACTAAGCCTTACGTAAATTTTGTTGCACAAATTACGAAGAAGTCAAATTGAATGAGAATCAAGTCGCGTCAACAACGTAGTAAACAATTTCAATTATATATATTCAAAGTTTCGAGGAATATTCATGTGTGATTGTATCTTCACTTCGGTAACAATATGAGAAATGATATTAGATATTAGGTTATTTTCATGATTAAATTTGCATTTCTCAATAAAGCGTAACTATTTAATGTTAATCACATTATTTTTCCTGATTAGAATAATAACAATGTCGTACGCGAGCGATGAGTAAATAATTGCTGCACATTTCACATGTAAAACCTTTGCAATTCTTAGCAAGACAGAACATGGAGAGCCAAGGTCGTTTAGTACATGAAAAACGTAATTGTTTTGTATTTTATGGAAGAAAGAAAACATATAAATTTTCTTCAATTATATAGACAAAATTATAGATTACATAAGTTCATTTTGAAGTGTGTGAAATCCGAGTCCATCGTATGATTATGTTTAAAAAAAAATTTATTTAAGAATACACACAACAAATATTGATGAACATATAATACTGAATACCCATCGTCATATATTTCAAATTTAATAGCGATAATATATTTTATAACGGATATTTGCAGCTCGTTTGCGTCTCCAAATATATTTTAGATCGTCAACAATTCAAAATACTCAGAGACGCGTGTCAAAACACTTTATTAATATTCTTCAAGCAATTGTCGAATGCATATCCATATTGAATTCGTGTATAGAATTCTATTACTTTGACTAAAGCATCGCGTGTTTCGTTTATTGTTTCTAAATTGATATTGCAAATAAATTACTCATAAACATTTACATGTTTATAAATTACACAGACATATAGATATGGATGATATGACAATATGGTAGAGGAATAAAATAGTCTTATGGTTATGCAAATTTTGTTACACAAATTGCTTATAAATCTCGCAAATAAATCTCATAGACTATACACGACTGCAGTTTACGTAAAATTGACACCATGACTAGTCCTATAAGAATCTTCTTCAATCTATTCATACGAGTTAAAATGACGCTTGTCCCATCTTGCAAAGAACTTTTCTACACGTATACAAATATCTAAGTGTCGCAGTTGATGCATCATCTTGTGCTTCTCGTTGCAATAAGAAATCATGTGGTACCGATCACATGCTTCCAAATTGTCATTATTTCTCAATTTACAAACGCATGTTATAAATTTTCGGATGGAAAAACTTATTATATTCATAAGGTTCGAGTTTTCCATATTCTTATTCCTATTCATACATCCATATTTCCATATTCATCACATTAAAAATGTTCTGAATATCAATCGGTATTAAGTCACTTAATGATAGATGACTGCGAATCATATACAGAGTGAGGTGATAACTATCACTACTTTGAATATCTTTCAAACCGTGGGTATAAAATATTTACTTTTCAACTATCTTGCTCTAATACTTTTATATGCAGAATGAATCATCAGGAATCGATTTATGTTAAAAAAGCTATATGATCCTATTGAAAAAAAAAATAAAAAGTTTATATCGTTGAAGCTACTTCATTTAGAAAAAAAGCGTTACCACCATAAGACAATTATTTCGGTACTAAATAATTCATGTTAGATAAATTTTTTCTTTACTTTCATAATTCTGAAAATATTTTAGATGGCAATAGTTATTGCCTAATTCCTGTATATTAGATATCGAGCTTATATCAGTAATAAAATCCCACCCAAATAAAATATCCGATATAGTATAAACGGTTGTTCTTCGAGTAGTCTTGCAAATATCGAATTATTGAATTTTTAATGATTTTTATTACGACGATGCAAAGAACAAACTTAAATGATAATATTACGGATAATGTTGAAAGTATTTCCATGAGAAAAATATGACAAACACACAAGAACTATATTGTGTGAGAATTGTGCCTAAATAGTATATAATATATTGTTACAATATTATTTTTGTATCAATTTGATATCCAGAAATAAATTATTATATAAGTTTTATACCAAGTGTGTGAAAATTTCCCTACACACACACAAACGAACGTCGAAATTTCTCTCAATCTTACGAGATTTATTTGCGAGATTTATGAGCGATTTGT
Source organism: Dinoponera quadriceps (assembly GCF_001313825.1). Lineage (NCBI taxonomy): Eukaryota > Metazoa > Arthropoda > Insecta > Hymenoptera > Formicidae > Dinoponera > Dinoponera quadriceps. The sequence continues at coordinate 495,723 of NW_014556430.1, forward strand.
GTAGCAAAATTTGCATAACTATGAGACTTGATTCTTTTTTTATTCCTCTTCCAGTTTACGTCGTCAAGCTTATTATTGCTTTCTCCTGAGACAATCTGCGGGTATTTCTAAAATGGAAAGAAGCAAGTAGCAGAATACAAATTAATCGCAATGGCCAACGAAGCAATCTCTACGAGAGTCGCCATTTCGTACATAACGAGACGAGGATCGCGTTGGCGTTTCGCCGATGCGCACGTCGAAACCAGTTGCTCTGGTTCGTCTCACGGATGTGCAGCTGGAGAACGCACATCCTACGTAGGCAAAGTAGTTATGTCTATATGTCGTCCAGTCCTGTTCCAAGGGACTACCTTTCTCCGACCGGCCGACAAAAGGGCAGCCACGGATAAATATGTAACTATAAAAAAAGAATAAATACTTACGCGGTCAAGAGTCAATATTGTGAGAAGGGTCCCTGGCCTCGGTCCGCTCGTGATGGCCTGCCGCATTCGGAAAACTTCGCGCGACCTTCTTTGTGTCTCGTCCTGGGAACGATCTCTGCTCCGCATCCCCGCTGCTGTTGTCGAGAATTGTTCCGCCCATTAGCGCGCGCGAATAGTGCGAATGGCGGGAAAACGACGATCGCGGTTCACGACGGGTTAAGGGTTACGCACGGAAGTGAGTGATCGGCTAAGACAGCAGCGCCAAATGAGTTGAGCGATAAATTACAGTCGGTACGTGCGACACGGTCGTGCGACGCTCGTGATTGGCCGATCCCTTTACCGCTTAAGTCTCACTTCTTATGTCTTTCTGTGGTGGTAAGTCGGTCATTCCCTATCTTCGAAAAGTTGGCAATGCGAACCGTTATAGAATTACGTTGCAACTACGGCACATCGTACGATTTCGTCTGGTTGACGCGTATCAGCGGAGAATAATCAGGTATGTATTCGAAAGAGAGAAAGAATGGTCCAGGTAATTAAAATCTTTCCCACGCATATCGTAGAACTAGCGATTGGCATATTCGGTTGAGTTTAACCAAGTATTATTTCCATTAATGTATTCCGCTCTACCGCCATTGATCTTTGCGCACGATCATTTCGACGGAGCGAAATCTGTGAGCCACGCAATAAATATTCGCTGACACACGATAAAATAGATATTTTATACAGGGTTTACCGAAAGTGTGGAAACGGTGGAATATGAAAATGAAACAATCGACAAGAAGCGGTTCATAAACAGAAGCTATAAGGTTTGGAGGGAAATCCAGATAACCCAGATAACAGATTATCTAAAATCGAGGCATAAGATATCTTTCAGATGTTGGAACATAGAACGTCTTATAGATGTTCTTAAAGATCTTAAAAATGTTCTTAAGACGTCTTTCGTCTCGATTTTAAACATTGTGTCGTCTGAGTAGTTGATGACCTCAATTTCAACTTATAATAATAATTCAATGTCATTTCAATGTTAACTTTATTTTTTTAAATTAAATTATATAGTTTTCTTAACACAAATCGATTCTTCTGTTCATTCTGTGTGTAAAATACTAGGGCAAGATAATACTTTTGCAAGAAAAGTGAATACTTTTTGAGATATTTTACTTTTATTCTAATATTTTTCTGTACAAGATATGAAATATCTCATGAAATGTTTACTTTTTGATAACATTTTTCAAGTACAAAACTTAGAATGGAATCTTATACTGAAAATTATCAGAATATAAAATAAAATATCTCGAGAAGTATTCGCTTTTCAATTATCTTACCCTAATACTTTTATACGCAGAATGAAGAGAGGAATCGATTTGCGTTGAAAAAGCTATATATAGTTTAATTAAGAAAAATGAAGTTGATCTTGAATTATTAATTATACAACGAAGTTAAGGTCACCAACTTATGTCCCCCTCTAAACCCTACAACTTTTGTCTAGACTATTTTTGGTTAATTACTTCGTTTTCAAGATGTTCCACTGTTTTCACGTTTTTATAAGGTTTTATAAGGTAAATCCTGTAGACGTTTTAAACCACGTAAAGTATCGGATAAGCGAAATATCTACATGTTATCCCCCTCGAAATGTTTTCATAGACAAAGCAGACTTAGCATTCTTGCGAGAAAGCATTTTTTGCCGGCGGGCGGGGTAGTGTCTGCTGGTGCGTTAATTCCAGCGCGATTTGTGCGCGTTCATTTGTCGACACGGGATTCGCGGCCGCTAAAAATCACCCTTTGCATAATGCAGGTATAACGATATAAGCGCGATCGGCGCCAAACTTTTACCGCTAAAAGCTTTCGAATCGCTGGTAAATTTGTCACTGGGCAACAGCTCGCACGACCGATAATGGCGCGGACGGTGGAAAATAATCGCCGGCTCGCATTGTATATACATACATACACGGATCCATTACATACGGGATCGCGCGCCCAAACACATATTAACCCCCGCGGCATTTTGCACGGGAAACCCCATCTCGTCCCAAATTCGACGGAGTATATCAAGCGCAAAAATGATCGATTACCAAGCTACACGATGTGTATACGTCGGCTCTTTACGTTCTTCGATATGAAAAGTATCCTTTTAGCGATGTTACAAACGCGCATCTGAACGTTGACGATTTCCTCTTTCCGAGGCTGAAATTGATACGAAAGTGTATTTAACATTGCGTTTAGCGAGTGTATCCGTACACTCTTTTATCTCAGATCCACGTCGTGTATATCCACTCGTGTCTTTTTTATCAATTTGCGATCGATCGTCTTCTTGGAAAAACACGTTGTCGGAGCAATAATTTGAAACAATTGGGAATGTACAGGAGGGATGCGAATAAATGACGAAATCTTATTTTACATTCAATCTCAAAGTTGCGATTTTATATAAACAGATATTTTTTATCTGAATCTACATGTTTTTAGAGATTCAATATTAAAGATCCAAAAGTGGCAGCACTAATGGTTTTGCATCAACTTTTTATAAAGAAAAATCGCGACCATATTCATGAAGGAATCTATGGTTGAAAAACGTACGATAAATCTCGGGCTCGCTCGAAATAATAGAGGAACTTCACGTAATTTTATTTAATTTGTTCACCTTTTATCGTCTTTGGTAAGAACGATGTTACATTTTGCAGAATATCGCATTTTAGCGCGGAAACTTTTAATTCTTTCCTGAAAAAGCCAAATATTTTTTTTATCAATTAATCTCCCGTTGCATATGATTCAACTTTTGATTTTAATGTTTCTAATTATTTACTCGTGCCGCGATCGCAGAGAGCGCCGTGTTTTCAACTGCAAATATTAAGACAGATAAAACGCGGAAATTTTACTAACGTAGTTGGAATATTTGTGGATTCCGCGGAGCGTGTAGAATGTTGGGACGAAACTTTCTAGTCTTTTCACTATATATTAATGCTGCGCAATTCGAAGCGCAAAAGGGGTGTTTACGCGTTATTAGCCCCACGGGCGTTTTTATAACGAAGAAAGGATTAATATTTTGGCTCGCGTTGCTTTATGTAATGGATATATGCCCGATGTCCGGAGGCTGAACATTTTCTTTGGGCGCTGATGATCGAAAGCAACCTATTAGTTTAATTAAATGCTGAAGCCGCGGTGCAGCGATTGCCTCTCTTTATGCTTGCCGAATACAAATAGATGAATTTTGTGACACAAATCTGTATGACGGCTAATTTCAGCTAATTCGAGAAAGAATCTCACTTCGGGCTAGTTTTGCAACGTTAACCACGCGGGTCGCAAATGCGCACGGAGAAAACAGGTTTTCCTACAACAAACTGTTTGTTAACCTAGCAAAATAATAACGATTAATAACAGCAAAAAAATGTGTTACACGGAAAAAATAATTTTGCTGTTATAGCAAAAGGTCGTTGCGACGGCAATAAAATGTAGTTGGCGTAATCAAATTATTTTGTCGTCCGTATATCCAGCAAATAGCATTTAATCTTTTTAGCAAATCTTTCTATTGTCCGAACAATGATTTTTGCTGTCACTATATTAACGAACAATTTGCTGTTCCAGCAAATTTGTTTCGTCCTTGCGAGAAGTTAATTATCGATATTAAATCGGAATTTAAATTTGTGAATTATCACAAGTAGAGGCGAAGCGCGCCGCAGAGGATACATGATACGAGAAATGCAAATAATTCAAGGTAATTCCGGTGGGAAGCAGGTTTTTGAAGCTGACGGACAGCATTTCGGGTTCTAAATTACAGGCGGGTCTTACGTGGATTTGACTAAAAATATAATCTTGGAGGATAAGCGGAGCGCTCGCAGCCGCGGACACACTCGCGGCTTGGGGAAAAAAGTCGTCGAGGTTGGTAAAGCGTTCGGTCCGGCTGGTCGTTTTGTTCCTCGATTTTACCTCGAAGAAACGGACGCGCCAGGATAGCTGTATCACGGCGATCGCGAGCGCACGCACACTCACACACGTACGCACGGCGAGGCGGCTCGCCTCTCCCGTTTCTCTCTCCTTCTCCTCATAATGATGGGTCGGCGTGCTAATTGAAACATCGACGCATGTCAGCGGAATTATTGTGAATTCGTAGCTCGATTCCCGACGGGACATTCTGCACGACATTACGCGGGCTCCGTTTTCGATCGACGTTCGCGATGCCTTCGCTGTTGATCTTAGAGACCTCGCGGCTTATAGACGATGCAATTATTAAAATGCCTCGAAATTCAACGGAGCTTGGGGCGCGATTAAAGTTTCTTGAGTCTCGAAAATGTCACGTGGAGCAGGAAATGACTGAAGTTCGTAGGAATTTATAAGAAAAATAAGTGAAAAAATCGCGATGCGTGTCGGATACGAATGAATTAATTATCTCGCGCTCTTTATCCGTATGTTTCTTATTATCGTCGCCTGCTCCTCAGCTGTGTTTTGCAACCGTTGACGATACTGTCGTTACGTCGTTGTTGCGCAATTTTTCTGCCGTTAAAAGTTAACGTACACAATTAAATCTTTCGTCATTTCCTCGCTTTGTAGAATAGAGTCCTAACTGCCGAATTAAATCGGAAGATCGCCGCTACATAAATATCTGCGAATCCTCGTGCGGATGGAGAAGCAGAGTGGCACCTTACAACGCCATTCATCGTGGAAAATAGAAACGCTCGTCGACGGTGATCGACCGGGCGCGTTCTTCTTTTTTTTATTTCTGCAGAGCGCAGGTGTGCGCGCTCTTGTTAGACAGGATGCAGGGGTCTCGAGGAGAAAAGTGACGTTCTATCGTAGATCAAAGATTGACGCCGCCCCGCGCAGCATCCCGTCGTAGTTTGGTGTTTCCAAGCGATGTTGAGTCGCAAAAATGTCGTGGAACACGGTGTGCAAGCGGAGAGCCGGTCGTACATTCCGTATCGATATCGCTCGCGCGATTTCCCGTCGTCGCATCGCATTACACGGATTTCATTAACGCACGCGCGCTCCGATGATTAATATCGTTAGGCGGCGGTCCAACAGCCGGAAGACGAGAACCATCGCCGCGCTCCCATCGGAATTCCGTTTCGAAGCTCGCCATTGAACCCATGAATTATTATACTCGGGCGTGAGTCGTGGGTTTAAGCGGCCCTGGAAACGGCAGATCGATATGGCGCGGCCGCGCAAGTCCGCGGGACGTCGCTTTTACCATCCGCGTAAATGCGCGTAGAGACGCGTAGAGACGCGTACGGCCCTCCGCCGCGTTCATGGAGACACGCACGCGCGGCTACACGGAGAAACCGTCCACCTGTATGTACGGCATGTTCCAGACCTACCGCGCGCGCCACCTTCCATCGGGAAATTCTTTCACCAATATGGAGCCGATTCCTCGCTAAACTGAGAGAGAGAGAGAGAGAGGTCTTTCCTGGTTGTGTATAATTGAAAAATAAAGGCTTCCCCTTTTCGCGCAAAATCAACTTCCGAGAGTAAACGGATAATAAAACCTTACTCGAGAGGCTCGGTTTACTTCGCGATAATAGACTCTGATCCTGCGGTACTTGCAGAGGTGGCTTTGATATCCTTCGTGCAGAGCCCGATAATCGAGCAGTACAATAAACTCAAACGGCATGTGCCCTTGTGTGCGATTCAACTCGTGCTTGATCTGTTTTCCGGTGAATTCAGCGAACGCCTGTTCTATACGGGAAACACGCGTTGGTGACGTGGCTCTTTGTTTCGGAAATCAACGCGAAGATCGATTTTTATCGCACGGGGGATGAGGAGAGAGAGAGAGGGAGGGAGGGAGGGAAGGAGGATTATATTGTTACTTCGAAACTGAAGCGATTAACATAAGCCTGTTTGTGTAAAGTGAAAGGATGTGCGTTGGCGGTGTGATGTGCGAACTGTCGAAAATTTCGGGATGTTTCTCGCCTTCTTTGGGAAACCGGGTCGAAATCCCAACAGTTTCCGGTGACATAGGTGTGTCCGAGTGTTCGATTGTTTCTCGATTTAACCTGAGGCTCGGATAAAGGTATCCGCAATATCCATGCGACCCTAACAAGCGTCCTTCGAGTCCTTTAAACTTTCCAACTTTCGCATCTTTGTTTCCTCATTCTCTTGCGGTGTATAAATTACGGATATGACGACAAAAAGTCTACAATCAACCTCTAAACGTCATGTTAGAGAGTCATTTAACTCACCTAAGATAAGCAAAAAAGCATTAATACAACGTTATTATAATAATATTTTATAACGTGTAACGTTTTCAAATATGTATTTGTTAGCAATATTTGACCCAAAATAATATTTCTACAGTATGACTTTAATATTTAGGAATATTATATTATCAAGTAACGGTTTAAAAATACTTATAAAATATGTCAAAATGTTGATAAAATCCGTATAAAATTAACGTTTCGAAAGATTGATTTAATGTTTCTTATTTACTGGGCAATTTGTGCGATTCGAATTATTGCACTTTGCTGAAAAATATTGCGGGGAATATTTTTTCGAACCATTTCCCAGCAGCCCTCGCATTTCACCCGCACGAATGATTCGCACAAGACCATCCTCGTCGAGGACGTAGACTCCGCCTTCGGGTGTCTTTCGTGTCCTCGCGTTAAACCGCGTTATTTCGTACCCGCGAGCGAAAAACGCGGATATTTAGAGAACGGCCGCGTCGGGAGGTCGATTTACGGCAGGATCGTTTCCGCGGCGCGATGTTCCTCGCCGTCGTACGCGAGGAAGACGGTGGAGGAGGACACACGGTTCACCCGATGTTAACCAGCTCGGGCCAGTCGAAGGAAAAAAAGAAAAAGAAAAAAATTAGGACACGCGGGGGAACCGCAGCGTCGCGTCGCGCCGCACCGTCGGCTAGGAGAAGGTTTCAGGCCCGTAGGAAGGGAACAGAAGGAGGGAGGTTGATGGGGAGAAGCTTTTAGCCAGGCTAGATGGTGCCGAGATAACGGCGCGTCGAAGTGCAGAGTGCGCCACGCCATACTGCGCCAGTAGTATAGCATCCGTTCTATACTAACCTGCGCGAACGCTTCTCCACCAACACATGAGGTGTTTTACGCTACACATACACACACACGCACGCATCCATACGCACTCCCTCACGCGCACAGTCGGTTCGTGGCGCGCGAATGCGCGTAGTATTTTCGGTGCTCGCGAAAATCGCCGCGCTCGCCGAAGAGCGCTTGATTTTCCTCGAGAAAGAAGAAGAACGTACACTACGGTATCCACGATTCTCTAGGATCGTAATCGGCGCGATCGGCGGCGACCACGTGCGCGTTTCCACGTCGGCCACGTGCGGGATGTATCGGTTTCGATATTTATCGATGATAACGCGCGCGCAATTAGCAAGCCACCGCGTTACCGCAAGATAGGTTTGATGTATCTGACGGGAGATGCGCCAGATACATTCGTCGCGCAGGACCCAGGGCGATTATTAATGGAACGCGTATTCGACGGTCGAGTTCCGTTTGGTACGGAGAAAAATTAGAAGCCGGGAAGACGCGATTTAGGTGGTTTCGTCAAATTCTTTCTCTCTGAAGCCGCGAGTGATCCTTCAACTTTTTATCCGCGCGCGAAGTATGCATGTTAAGGTTAAAAATTATATTCGAAGCTTAGGTTCTTTGAAATTGTGAAGTTTCGAATTTCTGAAACTTCAACATGTTGTATTCGAAGAATTAAATTTTGAAATGTGAAAGTTCGAACATTTTAATATTGGATAATTCGAATGTTTGGATATCGAAAAAACTAGAAAACGCGTGTGCTCATTTTGTAGGCGTAAATAAATTTTGTAAATAATATTTGTTATTTTGAAGAATGTAATTTTTTCTTGCATTGCGTTATATTGTTACATATTATGGCGAAATTTGCGTTTATTTTAAAATAGAGATAATGAGACTTGTTATTTATCATTTGTTCTTTCTTCTTTCTTCATTCACTTTGTTTTAAACTAGACAAATACAAATCTCAGAATTGAACTAAAAATACCCAAACGAAATGTATATTCAAAAGATGTCTCAAATACGTCCTTTAGATGCCTTATTATCTAAAAAACGTCTTTACGATATTTTGGGACATCTTAATATTATCGGGGTTAAATTGATACTCTCTAATTGCACGGCATCTTATTACGCTCTCCCCAAAATTTCATTAAAATTCCATCTTCGAACAGAGTTCGAATCTTCGAATAATTCGATCTCCGTCATTAAATGTCGAATTATATCGGAATTTCAAAACCTGAAATATATCGGATAGTACTAATGTACATAGCTTGATGAAAACTACAAGATTTGTCTTCTCTTTTATTTCCTTTTTGCCTCGTTTCTGGATGTTCCTCAACGGTCGTGAGAGGATCGGTAACGCTCATAAAGTAAAATACACGCGATCGGCTATTTCCACGACGTTGGCGGCAGGCAGGATCCCCGAACTACCTGGCCGTTAAGGGTGTACGAGACACGCGTCGTAAAGCTTGGCGCCAGACTCAACGATACGAGACGCACTTAACGTTTACCGTGCGCAGCAGCCTCGGTAGCGACCTCGAACCCTCCCCTACTACCAACTACCCTTCTTACAATTCCTCCTTAAACTTCACCTCGCATCGCGACTCGTCCGTTACACGGGCGAATCCCGAGCATCGGGTTTGCGCAGTCGATCTTCGCCCCGAATTGAAACGCTGGAAAAGAGAATCGAACGTAGTCGGCGCATTTAGACACGTCGGCGCTCCGATCTATGAGAAAGTTTCGGAGCGAAGTTAAGCTTCGAAATGAAGTTACGCGTTAATTCGAGAACTTTCGGAAGTAGGATCCCGGACAGTTTTATGAAAAAATGATTTTCTTCGTTTAAAAACGGCTTAATTAAATGTTAACCTTTTTTCGACTCGCTCTGATGAGATAAAATGTTGATTTATTTAGCAAAACGATCCTTGTTGGTACAGGTAAATCAGCTTAGCTCACCTTATTCCCGCTTCTTTTGCAGTTATGTCTGGACGGTGGATATCATAGATCAAAACATTGTGAGTGTATCTCGAGATATCCCGGTATTTACGAGGTTACCTGGACCGCAGAGGGTCTCCTACACTAGCTACCCTCATTAGCACGGATTTATCGTCAATTTTACCGGGAGCGACCTGACCGGCTCGAGTGCGGATTCCGGTTGCCCGTTTCCGCGTCTTCAGGTAATTCTCTGGCGCCTATGATTCATAATCCCTGAATTATGTGACTCCTTTCTCTTGAAAAAGGAAGAAATCCCGGAAAACCATAGGTGCCTTTCTTCATGTTGGGTCCATCTTTGAAATCTATCCCTGATGTCATATATCTCGAAAACCACCTACGTGATGCGGTTGCGATGCCGTTTTCGTTCGTTCTCATGACGCCTAAAATCTACCATGGCGACATTCCACGCAATGGAAGATTTTATTCGTACGAGTGAAATTAAATTTTTCTCTTCGCATCTTGCAAAGAAAACAAGTAATAACATGCAAATGAAGAAAATCTCAGTGAGAATTACGATCGCGAATGTTTACCAAAAGTTAAACATTTGCCAACTTTTTTTTATTACTTTTATCTACTTGCGACAGTAGTTTTTATTTCGCTTTATCCTTGCCGCGAGTTTATCATTATGTTCAATTCTGTCAGATTCGTTTTTCGGATTCAAAAATACACACTGATGTAGAGATCGCGCTTCCGCAATTTTAAATTCCAGAATTCCAGACGGACGTCTAAAAAGTAGTGGGAAAAAATAGCGAGTGGCGCCTCACGTTGACGCGCAAGAGGCTGTCGTTTCTTTTTCTTTCTTTTTTTGTCGCTTCAAGGAACTAAATCCTACCTACTTAAGCGGCTCAGAGCGGCTCCCGATTCGGCGGGCGGTCGTGAATATGGAGGTCAATCGGTGCCCAGAGGCGTCTCTCAGTGCGGAAGAAAACCTTAATCCATCGTAGGTTTTGCGTCCTTTCCACAACGTCGTTCTTCCCCCTGCCCCTTCAATTCTCACCCTCGAAACTGAGTTCTCACCCCCTGTCACGTAGTCCTAAGCACGTCGAGCAGTCTGGTTACCGATCTTTGTGTCTCGCTCGCGATGTGTATATGTGCGTGTGTGATCGCAAGACTTCAATTATAATTCTCCAGACGGAATTTTTTCAGTTACATTTCGCAATTTTGTTCATTGCAGTTAATAAGGATCAAAAAACCAAAGGATATACAGGATGTCTGGAGCAAGCTGTGTCATCTGTCATGTAGTTTAAATCAATATGAACAAAAAAGATCTCTATTTTGCAAACAACCATGCAAAATTTTGAGTTATTAATTATTGAAAATGGCCATGTATAAGAATCTTCTTTAATTAATAACTCAAAAATTTGCATAGTTATTTGCAAAATGGTGAAGAACTTTTTTCATCAGAATGGCCTAATCTACAAATATATGACAGCTGTTACTTAATGACAGACATCAGATATATTGAAACTCGAGCCTTAAACCTATCGTTAGTTATTATTTACAATAGCTGCCATATACTTGTAGATTAGGTTATTTTGAATAAAAATTCCTTTACAAATAAATATATTTTACGAAGAAGCCTCACATATACATGGCTATTTTTAATCATTAATAACGAAACATTTTTCGTGGTTATTTTCGAAATGATGGAGGACTTTTTTGTTCATGTTGACCTAAATTGCAAGTACATGACGGTTGGAATGGCTTGCGTCTTAGACGCTCTCTAGGAATTATAATAAATCCAAGTTCCGAATTGATCATAGTTTCTTAGATATTTGGTTCCTCGGTTTGCCATCTAATAGTTCCTCGCACGTTACAGAAATTTCCTGCGAGTGTCATGTGTCCGTCAAATCTGGTCGTGTCGAATTACTATCTCGTTCGGGAAGTCGCGCGGATACTAAAATAGGGTGCGCTCATTCGAGAACACAGTGTGACGAGTCGCCCCCGGTGCGTCGTTGTAGCGTTTTGAAGTTCGCGTGAATTATTGCGGACCGTCGGGCATGGCTTGTGCACGCTGTCGAGAGGCTCGATCGAGAGAGAGAGAGAGAGAGAAAGAGAGGGAGGGCAGGAAAAAGAGAAAGAGAGAGAGGCATCGAAAAGAGGAGCATCTGCCCGGGATGCATTCGACGCTGATAGCTTTGTCGGCTTCCTGCACCTACACGCTCCTACGCGCTGAGCCGCTTAAGAAGCCTTCCTCTCGCTCCCACTTCACCGAGACAGCCTCGTGCCGCGTCCCCCATTGTAAAATCTCGTAATTCCGAGACGCGCCCTGCCGCTGCTCGCTAAGAGACGGACGATCTAGCGATGAAATACGACGCTATGTGGGAATGTTTTCCGATTTTCCAAGATGACCGGGGAGAAAAATGTAAAGGGAAGTTTTGTAATTTCTTTTTCTTTCGCACACAGCTCGGAAGTTTACATTTGCGTAGCTACACCTGCGAAATGAGAAGCGTTAAAAAATAAAGGATAAAAAATATTTGCTCTCGATTTATCGATATTTGCACCGTGAAACGCATGAAATCGTCCGAGTAATTGCTTCCGCGAATGGAGACCGAATGCGCATCCATTTGTTGGCGGGTGACGGTTCACGATAAGAGCGAAGGAATTTCTTGACAAACCGACAAGTTTTTTTTTAGAAGTTTTTGTGGAAGAACGTGTGAGTCGTTCTCTTAGAAATCGCTATTTTGTTACGTATAAATGCGAGACAGGGTTGGCTTGAAAATTTACCCTGTGTAATACGATCAAATATCGGACGTTAAATCCAAGTCTAAAATTCAACCATCTAATTCTAAGCCTCGTTTCGAGCGTTGAATTTTCCATTGTCGCAGACTCCAGTATTTTTCTTTCATTATCACCTCTCATCCGTTTCAACGTCTTCGCGTTTCTAAAACGGTCCTCCGCCGGCTAAGGTTGCACAGTGTGTGTAACCAGCGACCTGGTCGGCTCGATATTATTCGGTACGGCTTTCTGTCTCTCTCGCGCCGATCGACTCACCAGCGGCGCAACGCGGATTAGCTAATGCGCCGCAAGCGAACCGCGAAAGCTCTTTCCTTTTTTGCCGTGCGAATCGCAGCACGCCACTCGAAGCTGCTGCTCTTTTTTTGCGCAAGCTCCTTTCGCCTCGGCACGAAGAAAGGAATTTCTGCTTGAATCGCGCCGTTGTGCCGCTCGACACGCGAGAACCGCGCCCGCTCCGCTGGGTTCGCGCTATTCAAAAGTTCCGCTCATCTTGTCACGGCCGCGAGCGGATCAATATTGATCCTGCGAAAGTTAGATGACAAGCGGCATTTTCTTTTCCGAACGGGCTCGAGTCCGCACTTTCACTTTCATTTAGCGCCATGTTCAACGCTAATTATCGACCATGGATTGCAGCGCTAATTGCAATCGTCTGATTCCTCCGCTCTGTATGATAATGTCGATTATCTTACATCGTGTAAAGTGATAAGAAAAAAAAAATTATTTAGCAAACCGTGTAGATATGTCATCCTTATCTATTTTAGAATTCGAATTCCGAAGTTTAACGATATTAGTTTCCACTTTCGAAGCTATATCTTCGGCACGATCAGTCGATTTATTCGGTTAAAGTGCACGTAGGTCCTAAACATCAATTTACTTTCTCTCAATTAGAAATTTTTTGGCGATAACGCTGTTTCGTGCCGAAGTGAAAATCATCTCAGTAACTCATCCACGGAATGAGTCAAAGAATTCACTTTGAACTGACTGAAAACAATGATTTAAAGAAGAAAGTTACAGAGAGAGAGAGAGAGAGAGAGAGAAGATATTTTCTTATTTTCATTTTCTTCTTTTTTTTTTATTTGATTCGCCACAAACCTTCAACATTCGATATTAAATAACTTTGTTTTCGATTTAGTTTATATCCAAAATAATCGCAGTTTTGATGGGAGGTATTGAAAATTGTTTCTACAGGCAATATTTAGAATGTTGGAAAAATGAAAGAGGGTTTAAAAACTGGCCAAATAACATCGTGTTTTTCTGGCTGGAATGCGAAAACAACTGTCGCAGTGCTCAATCCGCCATTCCGCAGACATAATCTCGTCAAACATTAATACGGCGGTACGCGACATGTCTTATAGGGATCAAATGATTTAACGAAGCTTTCGAGCGAAAAGCTCATCGGTTGAATCGTAATGTCAGACAGTGGCGAAAATGAATTACCGACCCGACAAGCGAAGGAAATATTTACTTCCGCGAATAACCTATGATTTGCCACGTCGAAAAAGTCGAGTAAAACATCGAACAAATCGAATTTCGATCTAACGTCGCGTCGCGTCGGAGATGCGATATTGATGGACTGATTTGACATTAGGACATGCAATAATTAAACGGCTATTACGTGAAAATGAGTTAATCCGAAAAATTGAAGAGAGTTTTAACGCTTATAAATTTGACTCGCTGAAAACAATTGCTCGATAGATTGCCCGTCTCAATTGTTCATTTCTGCATAACGATGTTCGATTGTACTTTAATGCTCTTTGATCTTTAAGGTAGTTATATATCGCATAGTAACTATAAGGTAGTTATATATCGCATAGTAAGGTATTTTCCGTGGTACCTCAAGGGGGCCACTCGTAAATTTAGTATTCATCAAGTAAAATCAATGTCCTACATATTTATTGCACTACCTAAATAATAAATGTTAATTTGATATGAAGTTGAGGCAGGCATTTATACACAATATTACAAATACGAAAAAATTATTTTTTATTTTTCTTATTAACGCTATTTTTACGCATTAGTTGATTTAATAGAGATGTACTAATAGAAAGAAGTATATAAGTGTTTAAATATGTGCATATGTGTATGTATTTCAAGTATTACTATAAACTGTAAATTTTAAATCGCTATATTTTCAAAACACAATGGTCAACAATTCTGCAATTTTTATATATCTCTATATTATGTTCTTAATATCACAATATCGTTTTTCATAAAAATTCTAAATATGGTTTAGAAGAAATTAAAAGTAGAAATTAAAAATAGGATTTTAATTTCAAGGAATATGTATAAAAAATGTTATCCTTAGTTGTAAATATTTCAGCTTCCGAATGGTCAATTTACTTCTAATTGTGTCAATAATTAAGCCATATTTTTAAACCCATAAATAGTGCAAGTTAGTTTTAACGAATTCTTAAAAGACTCACTTTATATTATTACTATCTGATATCTATCTGTTATTATTTTAAATAGTAGCGCATATCTAAATTCTCAAACTTCAGTATTTCCTCAATGACATTTTCGTATTGCGGAATTTCACAAACAGAATGAGATTATGATGAGAAATTTTTATTCTAAGTGGAGATACATTTCGTCATATCGAAAGACATTAAATTCGAAACTACAAATCTTTTAATCGCGGACATGCAATTATAATTTCGTAACTTTTTGTCGAGAGGTAGAGGACGAGCAGTCGTCGATATTAACTTGGCAGATTTTCGGAGCATGAAATCACCTCACCTGCGTGTATGTGTCGAACTCTTTCATTTCCGATTTAGTCCCTCGAAGTAATTCGCTAACAAGTATACTTAAAAATGTTGCACTTCACCTTCATTTATCTGACGGAATGCCGACCGAACTTCTCGCTCTGCGCAACATTTCTAACCTCTGTCGGACATTGCGCAGAAATCGACCTAATCGATACCTCGACCAGCGACAGGCAGGAAGAGTTCTGTCGCTCTATGGGAGGCATGCTCGAAGTATCCTCGAAAATATTTCTGTTAAATAAAGGTTTGCCAAGCGTCTGCAAGCGACGAGATGTGGCAGATAGTCGCCAAAAGAGCGCCGGAACGGCATTTTGTGAGATCTCATGCGTTCATGAGATAGACGACAAAGAGCGTCGGGGGCGTAGGTTAATTTTAAAAAATTGCACGTCGCGCGTAAGTGGCCGCCATTAGAGTTAGATTACCCGTGACGATCGACGTCTCTTTAATCATTTAAAGCGATGCCAAATGTTCGGCGATTGCCGACACAACGATTCGCGCTAATGCACGAAACATTTCATCACTGATAACTTAACCTTTCATCTTGTTCCTCCTGCATGCATAATAATATAGATTTCTATACGGTGTCATTGGCGCCTCGTAATTATTTAACGCGGATATCTCGTCTCGTATTTCACGACTTGCTATTTGACTTGAAGAGAAATGTGAGATCTAATATAGTATAGAGGAACTCGGGCTAAAATGAAGACAGTAAGAGAAAGACTTAATAAAAACGGAACAATCTTAATGAAATTTATTAAAACTTTTTTTTCATTATCAACATTAAACTTTGACGTTATATAGTCAAATTGAGACTAAAAAAAATAAACAAAAAAAATTTTTTTTCTAAATCTCTTTGACTCATCTTATCCCACAACTCGGGATAAGATGGGATAGCATTGATAAGATGGAATAATTGAAGACAAGATAATTTCTGTCACGATTGACACATAAATAAATCTTACTTTTTTTTTCTTTTATGTCAAATCCCACACAAGATTCACGTGTCTAATGTTGACGAATTTGACGAGCTATTCAATCTTCCACATGAGTCAGGCCTGCGCAATACATGCATTAAATATTACTAACAAGGCGACACAAAGTTATTTAAAAATACGGCAATCTATTTAATACTAATGAGAATTATTAAGATAATATGATAATATCATTTTGCTTAATTTAGTTGACTCCGTTCTGTTCCAAATAATAAATGCGAAATTACGCATGTTTTGTAGAATAACGGAATTGAATTGATACAAAAAACTAATCTACTATAAAATATGACATATTAATATCGTATTACAAGCACAAGTTATCTGATATGGCATTAAATAATTCATAAAATTACATCAGATTTATTGATTTTCACAAACTTATTCGAATTTGCGACATATGTAGTTTCTGTTATTGTTCATCACTAATATGTCGACTCGTCTCTCTCTCTCTCTCTCTCTCTCTTTGTCCTATGCAAGTCAAAGTCTGTAGTTGCATAGTTATTTCTATATAGCGTTTCCCCTCTTATCTTGCTTGCCCGAAATTTCCATAAAAAGAATTTCTGTACAGGATGAAGTAACACCAAATGTCACACTCGCCGTAGATAAGTGAAGGAGGGGAAAGAGTGTTATTGTACCCTACGAAGGACGAATATCTATAAGAGAAATAGATCAGGTTGAAGGAAAAGGGATATGAGAAAGCATTTAATGCGAGCAAAACCACGAGTGAAATGAGTAAAATGACTAAAATGAATCAATTAAACCGTGTTGAAGGTAAGTATAAGAGGCTAAGAGATGCAAGTAATTTCCGTAATAGTCAAGAAAATCTTAGTGAAAGCATTAATAAAACTGAATAACTAATTCCTCCAGGTTTTTCACGCCGCTATTTTCAGCAACGTAAAGCTCGTCTCATTCACGATTGTGTTGTTTCCCAACTTGACTATATCTTACTTGACATAGTCGCTTAGACGAAGATCTCACAAGATATTTCTAAACGAACGTCACACGTCGCATAGACTCGCATCTTTCGTCGAGATTCATCGTTGCCAATTTCGACTCGGATTATTCCATCGAGATAATAAGTTTATTTGACGTACTCGGCGAGAAAGAATGGCCAGGTATTGACGTTCGTTTTGTAGGAATTCCATATGAAATTATGAACGGTGCGGGTGCATCGACGGCGCAACCGCGAAGTAGCCGAAAAATAAACGAGGGAGGAGCGCGAGAAGAAGATGATATCGTGAGGTAAAGTCGAGCGAACACGAGCGCAGCGTGCTGCAGGCACGACATAGATACCGGACCGTTTGATTACCGCTCAGCCGACATCGAGCAGCGAGGCGGATCATTGGAGAGAGGGTAAAAGAGAGAATGTGTATGTGTGAGAGAGAGAGAGAGAGAGAAGAGCGGGAAATGAGACCGGTGTAGAAGCCTAAGGAACGATGGAGCAAAGAGGGTGAGAGAGAAAGAGACGAGGGAAAATACGTCGGCGAAGACGAGCCGGCGAATACGACGACATATCGGTAGCGATAGAACAAGAAGGAGAAAAAGAAGAGAGAGAAACGAAACAAAGGAACAACGAAGGGCGACCGGGAGCGCGTACAAAGAAGGGTAGCAGGAGAAATAAAGCGTAGGAGAGACACGAAGAGGCAAAGAGAGATCAAGCGAGACGGAGAGCGATAAAAAAAAAGAGCGAGAGAGAGGGAAAGAAAAAAAAAAGGGAGAAAGAGGAAGAACGTCGGTAGGAGGAGAGAGCGTCGAGATGGAGGTGGACTCGCGGCGTCCTGTGCGGCAAGGAGGAGAAGGATGCGAGAGTCGCGGAGGAGGCAGAGAGAGGACAGGCACACGAATCGATTAGGTGCGCGGTCGGCCATTTTGTTGCCGGCTCGCCGGGGTCGCGGAGGCGTGGATGCGGGACGGCGTCGACTCCACCGCGTGGACGAATCCGGTCGGGATCGCGCGCCGTTCTCTCGCGTTCGATAGGACGCGCCAGCGTGGACGCCCGAGGCTGGAAGGGAGGAAGGTTAGAGTCCGGGGTGTGTTCGTGTAGTGGGGCAGCTGCCGTAGACGTAGGTGTGCGTGGCCGAGCAAGAGAGAGATAGATAGACAGACAGAAAGAAAGAAAGAGAGAGAGAGAGAGAGAGAATGATAAAGAGAGAAAGAGGGAGAGAGAGAGAGAGAGAGAGAACGAGCAAGCGAGCGAGCGAGAGAACGAATAGGGAGGGGGGAGTTTGGCAGATCGGTTAGGTTGGGTCGCGTTCTCGAGCAGACTATAGCGAGACACCTACATAACTGGCAGTCAGTGGCTCCCAGGGCCCCGCGCCGTCAGTCTCGTTGGGGTAGTTTCGTGCAACCGTGTGTCTCTCTTCCTCTCTCTCTCTCTCTCTCTCCCTCTCTCTCTCTCTTTCTCTCTATCTTCCCCTCTCTCTTTCTCTCAGTTCGGCCTCCCCTTTCTTTCTCTCTTTTCCTCCCGCTGTTACCCCTCCGCCTTCCTCCTGCTCTTCCGCAGTCTCTCTACCTTCCTTGTCGTCTCGTCCGCCTTCGCCTGCCACAATGATTGTTTCTTTTGCTCGCGCTTGCCATTGTCCGCAGTTTTCGCTCTACCCGTTCGTATGTCGCGGCTCTCGATAGTGGAGATTCGTCTTGCTTTCACGCCGGCCGCGCGCGTGAATAGTGAGTGATAAGGACACAATCGCGCCGTCGTGTCAAGTGGTGCGACGTATCGCAACCTCGAGTCAGTCTGTGCCTCCTCGTGGATGGACCCAGGATCTACCGGCGGTCCACGACTCGCTGATAAGGGCGAGGAACCGCGGTAGTTGTTCAATGCCCGTTCCGTGTCACGTCGACCGCATCCCGTCCGCGTAGCGGAGGGCGAAGAATCGCTCGCGGAACTCACTCGGGGTGAGTTTTAATGACACGCAGCGAAGATGGTAGAGCGGAGTAATTCGGATGAGATTCCGAGAGAACAAGGTGGAAAAATGAGGCGGTCGGAGCGACGTTGAAGTCCCGGACTGATCGTCTCCTACAGGTGAAACGTGGACATCGTGCCGAGCAAACGGGAAATTTATGGAAGCACCCCCGGGCACCCTGGACGAACTCCAATGAGTCGAATACGAACGACGCACCGGTGGGGTATTTAAACCGGCGTGTCAAGTGCGTCGACGAATGCAAGAGGGGGTCTCCTTTTAATCCTCCAGCTCGAGAGACCTCCGACGAGGCTGCGATGAGGATACCCTAGTTCCGCCGGAGAAACTCTACGGGACGAGGAGAGTGGCCATCCGCGTCTGTAGTGGATCTTGAAGACCGCCGGTGATCTGCCGGGACACTGTTCGCGGCAAGGTGGACGTTCGTCGTTGAAGTTTCGCGAATTCAGGGATACGGCCGGTGGTCGGTACGAAAGCTTCAAGATTGCTCGAAAACCGTCGCGCGAGGTGCGCAGGAGTGGAGGAGCTGCGGAAATAGGGGGTGCCGGCGTAATGCAGCGGGTGGGCGCAGCCGGGGGGCCCGGGCCCATCGGCTTCCAGGGCCCTCCAAGATCATTGAAGATCTCGCCGGTGAACATACAGGACGAGCCCAGCGATCCTACGCAGAGTGAGTACCACGTTAAATACGAAAACGCACCCTTGGCTTGATTACGAGTACGTTTGCGCGCGCTCAATTCATCCCTGAACTCTTAGGCCCGTAAATAGTAAACAAATTGGCCAATCACAGTCGACTGTTTTTCTTAAGGTCTGAGAATAATCGATCGTGGTTGGTCTATTTACGCGTGAGCCTTAATCCGGATCTATAATAGCGTGTAGTAAGCTTGAGCCTTTCGCTCGGAATAATAAAATGTAATTTACAAGAAAAGGCGTGCTGCTAAGTGTCGCAATAACACTGAAATCATCGAAATTGCGAAGTCTAGTAGTGTTAGAATAGCTTTGTACTAGAAATTACGATTTAGCGCTTTAGAACAGGAAGCCTATCACACCTGTCGTAGATTCGGATTTACCCCCATATTTTACAAAGCACTCCGCGTATGATCCGTCTGTGCGTCTATCGCAATCTATCGTGACTATTCTAGACATTACGACGGACAAATCATATTTGAAGTTCTCTCGAAATCGTTCACCGTGTAAGTCTGCAAGTTGTGTATATTCAGTATGAAATAAGATCGCTAAATGCGTGCAAGTTCGATTGATTTGGATAGAAACCACATTTGACAGGCTCGATTCACGTTATTATCTCGGACTCTCAACGCGAAGAATCGGCGGGGTGGCCGGGAAGTGCGAATACTTCACGACGTTACGTCGCGCCCTAAACGGCGTTGAAATTACCGGAAAGATTTCGTTTAGCTTGGCTAATAAGCGAGAGTGCATAAAGCATTCTTGTCGTGCGATAAGCTGACACTTGCAGGCAATCTTAATTGCAGGCTAGGGTAACGATGTGTAGATCGCGTTCAACCTTTGCAACAATCGCTCCTCTCTAGCATACAATTACATTGCGCAATTACGGTACGTAGAAAGTGCGTTTGTAGCAAACAGATTACGAGATAAATGAACGTCGGTAGTAATCAGGGGAATATCCAGACGCGGAGAGGCTGGACGAAGTTAGAAAATCTAAAATCGTTGGAAAGAAAGTAATTATTATAAGGCCATTGAAGGGATAAATAATCGGAAAGATTCACCGCCAATATAATGATTGCTTTCCAGCGAGATGACACAAGTCTAGCTGAATCATTATTTGCATTCGGTAAAGAAAAGGATAACATATTTAATTAAATAATTAGATCCGTGTCTCTTGCTGGGAAGCAACCAATATTGTATGATCTTTGGTTTCTGAGGCATCTTTTATCACGTATTAGCATTGTAAGGAGAGGAAGAATAGGGAATCGAATCCGGACGACTGTTCTATTCAAGCCCCACGCTTACCCGATCAATTTCGTCATCCTTGAAATGTTGCTATCTAACTGTTGTTCTAGAAAAATCCTTCCCCCCTCTGAAATTGTTTTCCCCAGTGGGTTTCAAACGCCCGACGTTGGAGACGTCCGAGTGCGCGTCTTTCACGACCCTGGGCAGTGACGCGGAGTCGATGATGCGCTAATGTCGATAGTCGTAGTCGACGAGTCTTTTTCGCGTGTTGCTGGCGCTCGTGATCTCGTTTATTATTAACTCGAGTTATCGCATTTTCATAATCGGATACATGGAATATTTAACGGCGCGAAACGATTCGCCGATGATTTTCTGTAATTAAATGTTACAGTATTGCGTTTAACACGTGTTTTTCGCGCGCACGCGGGGGACAAGCCGACGAGATCGCAATTATCGCGGGACGACATTAATATCTGCCGTATTTATCTCTCATAATTATTGCGGTGCTATGTTTTATTCGCGAGTAAGAATGGCGAACGCGTGCGTCCAACGCGGCGGCGGCGGTGCGTCGCGATGGGATCTCGCGGTCTTTAATTTATGCTCGCGATTAATTTGATAATGTTCAATGAGATGAATGAATAATTAAGTCGACGATAGCGAAACATGCCCCCGTCGTATATATAGACGTGTGCCCGGAAACAAGGAATAATTCAATGAATGTGTAAATTAAAAACTCGCGCGTGCGACCGCGCGATAAAGCGCAATGATTGAAATCGATTTCCGGCGAATTACAGTAATTCGGTAACACGGATGCGGAAGAAGGGAAACCTCGCTTCGACTTTGACGAGCGAACGTCGACCGAGATGTTGAATTTCTCGAGAAAGAGGAGCTGCCGGCAGCTTGGGATATTATTTGGCTGGAATCAAATAGACCCGAAATTTTAGCACGTCCTGGCGTCGCGCCAGTGAATATTCGGCGATTCCGGAGCGTTCAGGCCTCGCGGTTGTGCAGCGGAAAACGCACAATCTTACACTGAGTAATCTTAATTGCGATTAACAGTCGGACAACTGTATTCGATACGAGTATCTAAAGCGCCTCGCACGATCGCTTTGATTCACGCGGAATTCTATGAATTTAATTCATTTGTTCTCACTTAATCGCGGAACATGTTCTTCGCAAGGTCCGCCGCATGATGAAAAATAGACGGCCGGTTTTGCGCCGTACGGGAACGGTAATCAAAGTCTTTTTCGAAGAACGACGTACTTTTCTCGTCTCGGGAACACGATTAATCGAAGCGCGGGGATACGAGTAAATGATGAAGTCTCGCGTCTCTTTGAAATTCTACCAGTTTGTAATCCGTCGAAATCTTCATCCGACCTCGCTTAATTACGTTCATGCGTGCCGATTGCGAAACGAGCGCGACGAATAAGAGGTCCGCTCTTTCTCGCTAAACTGGCTGCACTAGCTTGTACCGGCTCATACTAGTTCTCCTCTTTCTTCCACCAAGTTTTAACTGTATATCTGTCTCTTTTTAAATTCTACAAATCTGCACGAGTTCAGCGAAAAAGAACAGATCTGAGGATTTTTTGCCTCGGCATTTTTCGCGAGATACGCAAACCGTTTCGTGGGATTCACCGAGTCTCTCTCTCTCTCTCTTTTCCTTTCTTTCGGTCGTCGAAATTTCGAATTACGAATAAAATATCAATTGACCCGCGTCGACGTGCGGTTGTAACGCGATTTTTTCAAGATGCAGAGGTGTACACGTGACGTACGTTCGCGTCAACTACCCTCTTAACTCCCCTAATGTGGAGGCCCTTGATGTGGCTTCGTCGCAAATTACGCCGCAGCGTGCAACTTTGTCCGCTATTTACGATCGCCTTATCAATATACGAAATTTCAGGAGGGAGGGGGAGGGGTTCTCGCTCGCTCCCACCCGGGCAGGTAAAAATGCGAACGCGAGCAATACCGCTGTCTCGCGTCTCGCGAAAAATGTCGATTCTCTCTTTTGCTCTCGCGTCCGGTCGGAACAGTTTACGTCGCTTTTAATTAACGGCTCATACATTTGCATGATTAGACCCTGAAACAGAGTTACGCGGTATCGGCATTCCGTGCATCGGAAACGACCGGGACATTAATGCCGAGATTCCTTGGACGCTCACCGACGGCGTATAACTCCGGCCTGACGTCGGCGTTAAATATTTAAATATTTGTTTTTTCCTCCCCCCCCCCC
>NW_014556430.1:518690-555272 GCF_001313825.1 Dinoponera quadriceps
CCCCCCCCCCCCCCGGCCGCTTTAACCGGTATCGGGCATACGAGCGCGATCTCGCTTGCGTATACACGCCCGGCTCTCTATCGTCGCGCAGCGCGCACGTAATCAAAGCGAGTATACGCGATGTAATTAGCGCGGTGAGGCGACAGTTTGTTTACCCGGCCGTTTCTCCGGCGTGACGTCGCGAAACAATAAACAACCGGACTCGCAAGATGCCATGTTGACATTAATAAGTGGTCCGAAAGCTAAGGTGACAATAAGACGTGCGCGATGACGATGAAGAAGAAGGGAGGAGGATCTCCTCGCGAGAGTCGATCCCGAGAAAGTATCTCGCTCGTAAAATACTTTTCATATTTGCTCTCCAAAACCGGCAGACGACGTCGTTTTGGTACAACATCGAGAGGAAGGATTGATCTTCGCGAGGAATTCACTTTTAACCTCGACGGTTCTGATCCGTGCTCCATTTTTTTAAGTCGAATCAGTGAAAATGTCATCGATTGAATCAGCAAGACAGTAGTGTACTGATAATCAGTGAATGTTGATTCATTTTTAATAGAAACACTTCCTCTTAACTCTTTTGTCTTATATTTCATGATGAAATATATACATATACATATTTTATGCGTATGTGCATTTAATTATATGTTGTAATTGACGTAGTTTGTAATGTAATAAACTCAAAAGCCAGAGGTCTCGAGTTCGAATTAGCATAAGTATGTTTTTCAAATAGAAGTTAAATTAATTAAACGTAATTAGGAATATGTCAAGGAAAATCATCAACAACATGTTAAGATTTGAAAACAGTCGCTGCTATTAACAGACTTTTTCAGCGGAATTTTATTGATTTGCAGTTATAGAAGTTTCATTATAGAATATTTCGTTATAGAAGCTAAACTCAATTCATGAGAAGTAATGATTTTGTTTTCGCTTCAATTCAAACGCCTTTGATTGTCCTTTATCAGTTATTGGATTCAACCGAATTCATTTTTCAAGTACACTCCGGTGTCAGCCATAAATCGGAACTTCTTCTGCGCCGACTCAGTCTAATACTAACGTCAACTAATAACGGACTGCAAAAACGACAAAGATGTCCTGTGCAAATCGAATAGCGATTCGATCGTAAAAAGGCGGAAGGAATTAATTCGCGAGCAGTTTGACGTGCTTTCGGGAATCGGGAACCTGTTTTTAGCGATCACTTCCTCGGCGGCGGCCCGTGAAGTGTGCATAATCGATACTAAATTTCTCCAGATAAGGATCTACGGTAATTTTCAACTGGCATGCCCCCACCCCCTAATCCCAATTGTTCGGTCCGACGCTTATACTGACGAACGATTTATTTCGTACGCGTGAGAGGAGAGACGCGTGTGCGCGTAAGAAGCGGGGAGCGAACGGTTTCGGCGGATATCATCAGCCGATTAGAGTGCAGATGTTCTCATACGGAGATTACGAGCCGCTTCCACCCTTCGCGGCGCCGTCATGCGGGGGGTTAGGCCAGCCATGCGGGGCGGCGGAAAGTAGATATAACGTCATAGGGTAGGCTTGATTGAATTATCATGAGTGTTTGCGGAACGGCGGCCTGCAATTGAATTAGACGCGGGGCCTTTTCTATCGGAGCGCGTGGACATCTATCAGTGTCTCGATGTGAATTCTCTCTCTCTCTCTTCCTTCCCCTCATTTCTCTCTCTCTCTCTCTCTCTCTCTCTTTCTGACTCTTCTTCCTCGCATCTCGCGATGCAAAGCCACGAGGGCTCCTTATATTTTCGTTCGCGAAACAGAGATATTTTCGGGTAATTCTTTTATACACTCCCACGAGGCTTGGTCTTCGCATTGATAAAGAGCACTTACGATCTTCCATCTCTTTTTAATCATGTGCGCTCGAAAAGCGGCAGCCCAAATTTCTGATCAAATTCAAACAACTTTGCAGCTGTGTGTTTTGGGTTCTAAGTCAAATCTAGGTTAACTAGTTAACTGTTGCTAGTTTTATAATCAATTGGAAATCCGAAAAGCCGCACCGACTTTTGTAAGAAATTTGGAAATTTTTGTAATACTACTATTCAATTAGAAGTGTAACTAATTAGCCTGAGTCGAAAGCTAATAACTAGTACAGGCTAGCACAGGCTTAAGATTAAATTGTCTCGTTCGTTACTAGTTCGTTTTTATTCATGTAGAATCGGCCATTACATATCAAATATGATAGAGTAGATGTAGCTGTTTATTCTAAAATATCTTTATCCAAATTAATTTCTAAAATATCTTTATTCTAAATATAATCTAGCATATGCCTGCCACTTGCGTTTAAAAATGAGGTAGCAAATCAAAATTGAGAGGTGTACGTTATTCTATATGTAAAAATGTTGAAATGACAGAACGTTACATTACCTGGCAGCTGATTTTTCATCTCGTGACTGTAATTTCTTTTGTTTAACTATCAGCTTACTGATCTAGTCATTATCTAGGAGAAGTGAGCGTTACATTACTGGCTAGTAGCGACGTTAGAAAAAAATTTTCTACCTCGTAGTTAGAGATCTACGAGGTTCAGTTTTTACTAAGATATGCACTCCTTTCGAGTGCAAAGAAAGATGTAAACTAGCGTAAGTCGGAGACTCACGGGCGGTTGCGCAAAATTATTTCGCGATCATTATCGATGGGAACGATGACGACACCGATGACGCGTTGCCAGGAGATATACGGATACACCGATAGGTCTTCTTTCGTAGTCGTGAAGAGACCGACGTAATCATTCGGCACACAGAATTATCTATGATATTCTTCGTGGTAAGACGAAAAATCAGTGCGTTCAGAGGATCAAAGACGCGCCGCCACGTGAAGAGGCACGCATACCGCGAACACATGGAACGAGACATTCGATAACGTCTTATCGTGCGGTCGATTGATTAATCTAGTTGACGTGCGATAGAATCGCCATCGTTGATCATCGCGTGACGTTTCGACTTATCGAAAATCCACAAGTGGGGATTCGCGAAGACTACCTGCCGTTCGTTGGAAGTTGCGTCTCCCCCACATTGTCTTATTTATTTCGAAATTAGAATTAGACCCGCTGAAGTTTCCGCGATTAAATTGCCAAATCGCTTCACCTGTTACAACCTTATCTGCGTCGGGACTCGAAGACCTCGAATATCGCTGAATCGTCAGAGTTGAGTTATCATTCGTAACAACACGGGCGACACAACCGTGTAACGTTTACCGTACCCCCGAGACACGTCATTGCACTCAAGCGAATTAGAGGCGAACCGAACAGCCGGCTGGTGTGACGAGACTGACCGGGAAGTCCCTTTCTTCCTTCCATGCATTGATCAGACTGGAAGTATTTTCAACACACACACGAAACATTTTTCTTCGCCATTCGGCTCAGAAATGCCGGCAGATTTTTCGTCGGTCGTTTGGCGTCGTTCATACTGCGTACAACCTGCAACGGCTTTCAGCTTGCTCGAGTTTGCGAACTTTGCAAACTCCACTCTCTTAACCTCTTCAAGTACGAATTCATTAAAAAATTAGAAGAAGATGATTAAATTTTAAAGTGACAAATATATGACATCTGTTAACTCTGGAGCGGCCGTGTGCCTAAAATACAACACGAGTGGTTATGTAAGTGACAAGTGTTCTTTATGTTAAATTGACACTTTCAATAAAAAAAAATCGCTTTAGAAAATAATATTTATTTACATGAAATAACACAATCATGAAAAATTTTAATTAAGACGGACGAGAGCAATTCCTAACTGAAAAATACACGGAAGCGCAAGTTAGTATTTTGGATGGTTGTTAATATTTTTTTCGAAAAATGCATTTTAGTGTACACAGATGACACCTGTCTATTCAATATACAGAATATTCCGAAATTAGATCGACAAATTTCGGGTGTTTATAAAGAACACGAAAGCAAATAATTTTTGTCAATAAATCCATGCCCACAAATGAGCAGTTTTGGCAATAGAGTTAATTATTTGCAACAGTTGTTTGGCTTGTTGATTATTTACTTTAATACAGAGATATCAGCAACGGTTTTCCCGGTTCCTTTTGTTGCTATCTTTTGGTAAACTGCTTCTGCAGAAATCTTTTCGAACAACTGCTGCAAAAATTCACTTTAGTGCGAGAACGGCTGTTTTGCGGACAGGGATTTATTGACGAAAATTGTTTCGCTGTCCTTTATAAGCACCCGACGTTTTTCGGTCTAATTTTGGAACACTCTGTATTTTGTCGACGATGCTCGGATTGAAAAGGAAAAATTGAACAAATCTAAATGTAATGCATGCGTGAGTATCTGAAGAGGTATCTGAGAGTAATTCTTCATTACCTGATTCTTCATTATCGCGGCGAGTCTCTCGGATGCCGTGAATCCATATTTCGCGAACTAACCGAGAAACGATCGTCAAAGAGATATAAGAGTCGAGGTGTCCTCAACTAGGTAATAGAAACAGAACTGCTGAGAAACCGATTAAGCTTCGTCCTATCGTCAGGGACATCGCGGATAGGCAGGCCCGACTGGCTTTTGCGAAATTATTGTTGAAAATCGGCGAGGCATATTGACGTGGAGTCGCTCTGCGGAGATGTCGCGATTGCGCCGGCCGTGGGCTCGCAGCAGGCCACTTTGGTCATTGTTCTCGCCTCGAGAAAGTCCAGAAGGCCCGGCCGGGCCCGAGCTGGCCGGCGCCCGCCGCCAGACCCGCCGAGTCTCCGGTTTACAACACGAGGATCGACGACGCGGGGACTTGTGCTTCCCGTCATTAGACCCGTCTAACGAGAGGGACCGCTGCGGTTCGAGAAGGCTTATCGTAACGGGCTGCTTATAAAGAAGCGTAATCGTTGTTCGGCCACGAACAACGCTACGCCCGCAGACACGTATCGTCATCGCCGATCTCGTTCAGAGCGATTTTCCGCCGAGGAATTTGGCGAGTTTGACTGACGACGCTCGTGTCTCGGCTCCGTCGTGCGGCCCCGCGTCACCCGCGGTAGACACGACAACCTCGGCTCGTTCTAGGTCTCAATTCTGGGTCTGTTCCAGGCGCCGTCTTGTCTTAGATTTGCGAAACAAAATGTGGATAATGTTAGGGAGAAAACAATATTTGCAAGTATTTGCATAGGTGAAAGAATGACAGGAGAGTCATTTTTCTAGCAAGCGTCAGTGTAGTGTCAGTGATAATAATCTTACGTGTGTGTTGCTACGATTATTTTTGGCTTGAAAAACATATAGTTGAGACCGAGAATGACTAATTTTTGTGAGATTTTAGAAAAATAATTTTTTTCTTAATTTTTTCATTTAGTGGGATTCTCTGAGTGTAGGGAAAAAATATGTTTAAAGAGGCCGGCGCAGTCGACACGAGTAACGTGTCTCTTGTAATAGCATTGAAACATGTATTCCTTATTTGGGTACGAATGTTAGATGTATTCGGGTCCAATAAGTCAATGAATTATTAACAATAAATTAAATCGCTCACTTTTTGCCGAAATTAATTATAATTTTCCGTCAGTGTTGAGTAGGTAATGTTTTTTTTTATTGCTACATAATGTAAAGTATAATCACGGAAAAATATTAAAAATTTTATCATCATCGTTATTATTAATTTAAATATAACATAAATATACTATTAACTTAAACATATCAATATCAATTAATCGAAGTATCGTGAGACTTTCATCCGCGACATTTTTCTTCGATGCACTTCGATAGTTTCGACTCTATTCGACCGACAGAATTAAATATACCGAGTTTCCTTTTCGAGGTACCATTTCAGTTCCTAGATTGTAAACAAGTATATATATTATATATATGTAAATGCATATCGTTTACACACGAGCTGATATCATACCGGATTATCGTGCGGAGTTGGCGCGTCTGAAAGTTTGGTCGGGAGCACGATCGCGATAATAATTATTCCGTTAAGATCCGCGACCGCTAAGTAATCACTCGGGTAATCGCGAGACGAAAGATTCGTTAAAACGTCCGTTTTGCTGCAACTTACGCGAGTTTATAAAGTGGCGTGACAATTCGGATATGGCCGTACCGCGAGCGTTATCTCAGTTCGCGGAAAAAATAATTTGATTAATTCTCTTTTTTCCCTTTTTCTTCTGCGAAAAACGCACTCGCATGCGAAATAGATTGCGTTTCCTCGCATACGTGCCCGCTGTTCCATTAGAACGTAAATTTATTTTTCACGGTCGAAGTGATTCGTGCCTTTCTCGTTCTGTCTTTGCGATAACCACGCCGATACAACGGATAAATAATGCGGGATCGACGTGTGCTGTAAATATGTCGCTGAAAAATGTAAAATTAACATCTCTCTCACACACGCCTTCTTCACTGAGAAAAAGATTTCTTCAAATTTGATCAATTTTATTGCATCCAAAGAAATTTCATCTTGGTGTGCACCGAAGAAACGAATATTTCGATTAATAAGTACGATTGTTAGACTTTTCAACGAATATGTATCTTTATCTTAAATAAAAAATGTGTTTGAAACGAAAGGTAACTTTCTTCTAAAGAAATGATTTGCTTCATTTCGCGTATTATTTCACATATTTATTATTGGTTAAAAGATATTATTCCAAATAATAGCGTTCTTTCTGTTAAATAATAGAGTTTTTTTGAATGAGGCAATAAAATTTTTACTCAAACAAATAATATTTCGTATACGTTGTTTGTATGAAACAAATTTTAGTCAAATAAATAGAAATACTAAATCTAAAAGAATCTTTTTCTCTGTGTTCGGATCGTTAACCTTTAATCGTCGAAACCCGTGTGTATTTTTTTCTTTCTTCTTTCTTTTTAATACATCGATAACTCGAGGGAATCATATTCGAGGAAGACGCGGACGTCCGTCGAAAAGTTTCGCTAGGGACTTTACGGTGCGCGATTGTCCCCTTGGCTATCGCGAAATCGACGGCGACTGTGCTTAGCTTAGTTACGAGGTCGAAATGAAAATCGGAGAGCGTTCTCGTCCAGTTTCTCCCACATCGGCAGGGTGGATCCAGAACAGCGAGGGGTGAGGTGCGAGCGACTTGGAGAGTCGCACGAATTAGAACCTGCTCGGACGGCGACGCCGGGGCGCCGAGTGGACGGGCAGGAATGCCGGCCGGACTGATAAAAGCCACGGCCAACACCTACATAAATTTCAACGGGGGATATCTAAGGACTGCCTTTCGTTCATTTAAACGTACATCCTAAATTTAGTGTCGGCCGCGCGGTGCCCGCGTATCGGCGCCGAGAACCCGGCGGCGCGGTGCAGCGCGTCCGTCTCGACGCTTGTCATCTCTCACGAACACGGCTGATGATGTGCGCCCGGGATTCCGTGCGATCGTCGTCTTTGGAGAAAGGGACGATACCGGGTGATCGATGATGTCTATCGACGTCCCGATAACTCGCGTCGCGCACGCCTGCGATAACAACAGCCGTGTGTGAGGGCAATAACACCGCGTTCGGGGGCTCGAATCGAGAGCGCTTATCGCTAATGCAGAGTTCTCAATGCCGGTGTCACGTGGAGCTCCGTTTACGAGTCGTTGCACTGTTGTTACTCGTTTATTTCGTAGCCGCGATAATAAGCGGACCAACCTGTGCGCGATAATTGACAGTGCCGACGCCTCGTTGACCTTTTGTGTCTCCCGTGGTCTTTCCAATTGTCTTATTTGATTGCGACGAGAGGGAAAATGCGTGATCCCATGTGTGCATCGATGAAACGCGCGATATTGAATCGCAGGCGCGTTGAGAATTTTCATCGGTAGAATCGCATCGTCCAAACATATCGATATTTTCTTCAGTGTCGGAGATTCGAATCTAACGTGATTCGCACCTTTGCTCACCTGCCGAACTTTTGTTTACGACGATCCGTTCAATAATGCTCCTCCATTGATCGCGCAGATACAGCAGTTCTACGTCACGAGACAATTTTCTGCATCCCAGTGTGTGTATGTCGCTGCTCGCAAATTTGCGCGCTACTTCTCCGACGGCGCGCTTTTTTCCGCAACTAAAAACGCACGACCGCAGCTAGTTTCATGCGTGTGCGTGCGTAAGCGTACGCGCACACAATCGTCGGGTATCCGTCCGATCGACGCGAGAAGGAGGCATCGCGACTTGTAAGGTGCATTCCCGATTCCGCTACGAAACTGGCCGGCGAAAAAAGGGAAATAATTAGCGGAGGTGTTAATGAAATACCAAACGAACGCCGTGGGACACCGGGTCGGCGCCTCTGAACTGCCAACCAGACATCCTCGACATAAGCCACGGCGCCGCTTCCCTCCCTCTCCCTCCTGGTAGCACAAGCTACTCTAAGATATCTCCTTGTTCCTCTTTCCTTACTCCCCCTTTCTCCCTTGCTCTTACCCGCCGCACCGATACTTTTTTCCCCGTCCTTCTCCAGCTCTTCCTCTTCGCCTCTTTCTTCGTCTTCTTCCTCTTCTTCAATTTCTTACATTTCTTCGCCGTATCCACCTTCACGTTTATCTTATTTTTCCTCTCGTTGTACCGCAGAGCGGTCTGCACATTTTTATAATGTTTTCTTCTCTCCGGCTGAAGTGCTTAAAGACAGTGGATCGCAAATTGGCAACTTTGCGTTCGATGAACAGAACGATCCGACGAATTTTATCGTCGTGTAACGCCGTCCGTTGCGCAAAGTATCCGCAAATCATACGAGACACCCAGAGAACATTCAAATAATAATTCTAACCGTTAGAATAATATAACATACAGATAAATAGTCCGTCTTATGCGAATTGAAAAATCGTCTCTTAAAAACGTGTATCAAAGATACGAAGTAACGCGGACTGTTAGCAAGAATCCGGGCAATGAAAGAAAGTAAAAGTAAGAGAGAAAGAGAGGGCATCGTCCGTAAGAAACAAAGTGGCAAATTTCGACGATGAAATCACGCGGCGTAGATACCCGGCCGATAATACCGTGTCCAACAACGCCCGGCTGAATACTATTTCAATCGTAAAGGAAATAAGAAGAAAGATCGCGGCGTTGGTCACCATAAAATACATCGAGATATATGACCTACAACGGTAGGGAATGACCTGCCACCCATTTGGTCAGTAGCAAGCCGCTCCAAAATCGCTGCAGTTTATGGGTTTCTTTTATCTACCGGAGATGAGGACGGGAGAGAAGGTGGAAGGGGTGGTGGGGGAGGACCACCTTGCCGCATAACATTACTATCCTTCGCCGTGTTCCAGAAATCGAGTTTTGCCACCGATCAATCGTGACGAAGGCCGAACAGCATTCCCTCCGTCTTTATCGACAACTCTACCTGTATATGCATTTCTTTTTGGAATAAATTATGTCGGGAGATTGAGGCTATATATATATATAGGGTGAACTGCTCTTACATCGTTGATGCATCTTTAATTTCTTCTACAGTGTTCTCGGTGATTAATTACAGGAAAGTTGCGCAAGTTGACAGACTCATCAGAGTTTCGGTGTTGAAGCTTTTCAGACGCCTTTGCCTATTTCCGGTGTTAATGAAACTCGAGGAAAATGTATCTATGTTCTGAAAGGAACATTTTATACGATATTCCTTTTTCGACAAGTTTCCCGTACAATAAATTCGTTAACGAAACGCATGATCACATAAAAAGATGTAAATACGTGATTTCCCTCGAAATGACAGATTATATAATAGCTTGTTTTCCGAAATGTTCGTAGATTATACTTAAAATATAATAGTAATAAATATAATAGCATAAAATATAATAGTAATAATACACTGGGCACAATTTCTTTATCAAAGTAAATGCGGCTTCCCGACTTTTAGGTGCAGAAATTCGAAATAGGACGAATGGTCGTATGTAGGATCAAATGCGAAACTAAATTTATGAAACTATACCGCGTAAGGTGAAATGATATTAAAACTCGATATGCGATAGCAGAGTGCCGCTACTAATATCAATCAACGCGCCATATCTGATTGCAACATTAAAACCTGGATTAAGCTCCAATGTACTAAAAGATTTCCATCATCCATAATTGGATGATAATCACGGTTCCTGTCACATCACGTGGAAGTTTTAAATACGTCCTCGAATTGCAAATTGCAATTGTAATCTGTCGGCCGGCTCATCACTCCTTATTGATATCGGCGTAACGCGATCTGCACCAATAATTCGCTATGTTGGGAATGAGCCGTCCTGAAAAATTAACAACTCATCGCCGAGAGAGAAAGGTGGGAACGTCTCTATGGATTATTCACGACTCAACTGAAATAAAATAACGGGGAAAAATTCAGCCTCCGCAAGTATGAACGACAAATTTTCGCTTTGCGGCGGGCATTAACGTAGACGGGATAAATTGCCTTCGTCGTTGCCACATAGTCGCGCCTACACTTTTCATTAGAAATGAAACACGTTTCGTCGTTGAAGCTATAACAAATCATTGCCGCGTAAATTTATCGTTTTGCAATACGTGTAATTCGTAAACGTATGTAACTCATTCGAGAGATCCAGCGGGATTCCCGAGTTGGTCGCGATCGTACGGGAAAGCGATTTATTGGAATTATATGGGCCTTCCTTTTAACACTGGAAAACGTTTCCCCGTTTAAATAGTATTTATTTGATCCAAATAAAATGCTTACTTCAGCACTTATTGGCAAAGATTTACTTTAAGTAGGAATATAATTGACTATATGATATCTCGTTTGTATAAATAGTCATTTACTTGTATATGTTAAAATAATTGCGACAAATAGTAAATTCATAATATTGAGAATATCAGAATTACAATTTTTCAAAAATATTCACTCGACAAAAAAGTCGAAATTTAAAACCATTATATTTCTTCGAAGAAGTATATATATTACATAATTCTAATAATACTTTTTAAAATTTAGAACCACTTTACACTTACATTTAAGTAGTTTACTTACAAATAAATCCATCACTGCGTTCAAGTAAGTTCATTATACTATAAGCTATTCAAATATAGTTAAATTGATAACAAATATTACTCGATTCTAGCCTTTTTTGTGTACAAATTCGAGGCGGTTGAAATACGTGACGTATCCGGTGACTCCGCGGCATACCGGCTGTATTAAATCAGCCTCGCCCACGTGTGAGCGAGACGTGTAACGAAATAGCGACAAATACGCGATAGTATCTTTAGGATGATTTCGGGAGAGAAAAGATCGTGCGGGAGCGCTCGAGCACGCTCGCGCAAGGAGACGCGTTGGAGTCGGATCGAGTCTCCACGAGATACGAGGTGGTTGTCGTCTCTGGGAGCTAATGGGATGCCGCCGACACTCTCCTCTCGTCCGAATCTCTTTGATCCTGGCCGACCTTGCCCTCGCCTCGGTGACTCCCGTCCTTCTTCTCCCGCCGCCATCGTCTCCGGTCTTCCTTTTTCTTCTCGCGCACTACCCTGACCTTATCCACCGGCGGCTGGGAATTTTCATGGTGGTCGCGAGATTCTCCCGGTCCACGCGTGAATAAATATATCCCGTGCGAGAATCCGCGAGAGTCCGAAAAACTCGTCGACGGCTATTGATATTATCATTGAAGCCGCCTCCCCTCCTCCTCCCTTTTCCCCCGATACTTGTTTCCTAACTCGCGGACAGGGAAAAACGAGATGACTCACCGGTCACTGCCCGGGATTTGTTTGAGATTATTTGGTTGGCTTGGTCCTGTCTCGAAAATCCTAGCGTTTACAGGTAGAAAAACCTCAGAGGTCACTGTGTGGGATCGCCTCGAGGTCGAAATCTCTTTCAACGTGTCATCGCAATTATGCACAGTGCATATGTGCGTGAGCGCGAAACGATAGCTCGGTCGAGAGAAACTATTATTTTTAAGTCGTGAAATTCGCAAAAAAGAAATATTCCAACGCTGCCTCGTGCATTTTTTTCTTTTTTGCTGATACAAGCTTATCAGCTTCGGGTTAAAATACTTAATTGCACGTGACGTTTGGTTAGGTGATGGTGACTCTATTTTCGATAATAGTCATTTTACACCGACAATTAACGCTTAATTATATTTATCAGTCGATAAACATAATTGCAGATGCACGACAATTTTCGATACGTGACGCGCGCAGCCCAAGATGAGAAAATTAACGTACGGTAGAGTGACACTGTGAGTTGAGAGGTAGCGCTTTGAAAATTAGCACGCTTGAGCCGTAAATTAATTATTATCTTGCGCAGCCGATCGATTAATTTTCGGGCGCTGTGCATCGCATGCGAAGTATTTCCCACACATCGCGAGTTTCCCCAACATTACGAGTTCCCTTGGATGACATTTAATTTCTGTCACAAAATCACGAAGAAATTAGGAGACAAATACTCATAAACATAAAAAAAGCATATTTCAAAGTGACACTATGTAGCGTGTTTCGTTCATCTTGTTGCACGTCATCTAAGAAGCTATTAAAAATAGCGACGGGATTTTTCTTTACCATTTTTTCAACGCTCACGGCGTTCTCTGTGAGTCAAACGAGTAAAAAGGAGGTTGCGATTTTCACCGTTTCACAGTGGTCTGAGATAAATATTTCTTGGACAGAATTCATTTTTTGAAACTTCACTTTAAGTTGATACAAGTGCAATTTTATGAGATCCTATAATCAAATAATCATAAATTATTATTATTATTATTATTTGTTGTTCTTTTATTACTCGCCGATTAATATGATGCTATAAACGTTACTTACTTAAAAGTAACTTTTAGACATATCTGTCATACTGTCAAAATTGTGCTACATATTATATTAATAATGAATAAAGAAAATTTTATAAATTTCCGATATGGAACACCATCAACAACAGACAATGAGGAGAGATTAAATGGAAAACTACATATCCTCCAAGCTAAAGGAAAACATAATGACTGTTTAGTATGTTCTAATCGTAAGTTGCCTGGAGGAAGAAAAATAACAGTATATTTGTGTGAAACGTGCAACAGAAAACCATCCCTTCATGTTGGAGATTGTTTCAAAAAATATCATACCTTAAAAACTTATAAATAATTATTTGAAACTCATATATTTGTAATACTCCTTCAAAAAATAAATAATTTCTAACAAAAATGTTATTCTTATAATACTGAAAATTTTTCGCATATTTACCGAAACCAGCTACAACCTAGTGAGAATCACGCATAAAAAGCTAACGTCCGATAAGGGTTAAGTTTGCTACCATACGAACTACGCCAAATACGACGTGTGATTGAATGCATATACGATATGTGCATATATTTCTGCTACGAAACATGTAACGGCAATTTGCAATGAATCTTTCATTAGCCAAAATCAGCAAGTATTAGATAAAAGAACTAAGTACGCTGAGAATTTAGTTGAATCAACTAAATGGGTTTCTCAGTGTGGAAGAAGTTTTCACTAAAAAATGAGTGGATACTCACTAATTATTGATAGAATACCGTTTCGTTGATTCAAAATTAGTGACGTTTTCACTAGTTCAACTTAAGAGAGTATTGAAATCTATCGTACGTTGTACTTTGTTGCACCTTTTAAAGATACTTGATCTTTTTCTGATTTATGTGTCTTATCGGACTCTGTATAAAGTTGGAGGTTTGAAGACGATCAGAGAATAAAAGTACCGGACTGAACAATGTAAAATCCTTCGTACTCAAAAGTGTCATAAAAGGAGAACCGTTTAATAGAAACTACCACAACAAAGATGACGTGCACAACTGAGGAAGTCGAGTTATTTCGCATTTGCTTGAAAAGCAAATGGATTCAACGTAGCGGAAAACAAGTACGGTTTGAAGCTAAAAATTCCACGTGGTTATCGAAAGATTTTCAGTGTGTATAAGAAAGCGTTTTCACCAAGATTCCGAATTTTCTTCGAAAAACTTTGGTTTTCCGTGCGCTCGAATTGCGTCGAGAGTAGCGGGAAAAGGGGGCGGGGGGATCAGAGACGAAACCGTTGCGAGCGGAGCTCGTCCGGTGGAAACGCGGATTTTCTCCCGGTCGCGCTGCGTTGTACAGCGCAGAATCCGGCAGGAGACTCCGGGAACGGAGCGATTTCGCCGTCAGGACTCTGGGCGGAGTTCCGACGAGGTGCGTAGAGATGCGCGCCGCCCAGACGTGTACGCCCCTGATGCGCCACCTCGTCGCACGCGCGACGCACTCGTGCGTCTCGAGCGGCGCCGCGCCAATTTCCAAGCGGCTTCCCGTCGCGTCCGACTTTGCCTTCCTTCCCTGCCGATTTTTCGCTGCGCTCGACGCTGCGGAATTAGTTTCTGCCCGTTGCTTCCATTCCCTCCGAAATTGCTGCTCGAATCTGCGATTGTTGCGGCCGACGTCAGGCCGAAACGGCTGGCTGGCTTAGTTTCACACTTCATGAGTATGTTCTCGCCGTTTTCAATAATATTTGCTACCTTTACCACTGAAAATACCGAGAATGAATTATCGGGTACTGATTATTGAACGCAGACAAATGACTAGACACCGATGTTGTGTCAGAGCGAGCAGATGTGATCGTTGTCGCTACTTCCGTGGACTACAATTCGTATTGCGTAAGTTTTATCCGCGATATTATCTGAGAAGGGAGGTGGCTTAGCTTCACGCTTCATGCGCGTATATTCTTATCGTTTTCGATAACAATGGAGATTTTCAGCGCCAAAAATGTCGAGTATTAATTATTGAACAGACCAATAAGCAGCCATTGTTGTTGCATGATTGATAGTAAGCGGGTTATGCCTGAATAGCACAGGTGTGTCAAAGACATCCTACAGACGACCCAAAGAATATCTCTGGGACGTCTCCAGGACGTTTTCTCAGCACTTGTACGGGTTTTGAATCACAATTCGTGCAACCCGAGACGTTATTTGAGAAGGGATGGCTTAACTTCACATTTTATGTTTATATTCTTACCGTTCTTAATCGCCACTTTTAGCACGAAAATATGGAAAACATTGAATTATTGAACACGGACAAATGACCGACACTGATATTGTGTTATATTGAACGGATGATGCCTGAATATTGTCGCTACTCCTCGATTCGTATTGCGTAAGCTTTACTCGCGATATCGACGCGATAACGCGGTCGCGAAAGCGACGATATGACAACAGTTCGGCGTATCGATTAATTTTCGTTTGTCGGTCCCGCAGATGTTGTCGATCTCTATTTTGCCCGTTAATACGTAACTAACGAGTGCTCCTTACGATATATCGGCAGATAAGATCGATCGGCGTGCCAATGCGTGTCACCCCCGCGCAAGAGAATTTCTTTCTATACTTTTACCGCGATTGCGCGTCGATCGAGATAACATAATAATCATTTCACGCTGTTGTGCGATATAAAAATTGCTCGGGGACGGGTTGTCTGAACGCGGCCTTACTCATGTGAGCTCCGTGTGAAATCACCGTCGCGGAAGG
The DNA here is from genome assembly GCF_001313825.1 of Dinoponera quadriceps. Taxonomy (NCBI): domain Eukaryota; kingdom Metazoa; phylum Arthropoda; class Insecta; order Hymenoptera; family Formicidae; genus Dinoponera; species Dinoponera quadriceps. Next base: position 534,012 of record NW_014556430.1, read on the forward strand.
CGCTCCTCGTCGATAATCGGACTCGAGAACTCGAAGGATCGACGTCCTCGGCGAGTGCGACAATGCGATCTCAAATGCTCGATCGATCGCGTGTGTTTCAGAAAGCAGGAGCTCGCTCTGCGTCGGCTGCGGCGGCCGAATTCACGACCAGTGGATTCTGAGGGTAGCGCCTAATCTCGAGTGGCACGCGGCGTGTTTGAAATGCGCCGAGTGCCAACAGTTCCTGGACGAGAAGTGCACCTGCTTCGTGCGGGACGGCAAAACCTACTGCAAGCGCGATTACGTTAGGTGAGTCACGTCGTGATATTTTCTGGGGAACAGCTTTCCACCAAAAACTTTCCTGTAATGTGTGTGTGTGCGTGCGTGCATGCGTGTACGTGCACACGAGGCGATCGCGCGATTGACGTGTTACGAGGAACAACGAAATTTCGCGATGACGTATAACGTCGAACGAATATCGCGTCATCGTCCAAGGGTCGAGTGTCGTTCCTCGCGACTACGAACGAATTCCTTGAAGAGGCGGAACGAGAGGCTACTCGGCATAAAAAGAGGGAGAGAGAGAGAGAGAGTCCAGCACGAACGCGGTGCAATATGGTAATTAATGCAAAACCGTGCCTCTTGTCAGTGCGCCGCAACATTCCCCGGCGACACGCGATACGCTCTTTCCGATACGCATTTGCGAACGCTCGGATTGGGAGGGAATGAAGCAAAAAGAAGGAAGAAAGGGGGGAGAGAGGGGGGAAGGAGAGAAAAAGAGGAAAAGAAGAGGAAGAGCAGGAAAAACGAAGGCTCGGGAGGGGAAGAGATCGGAGGAAGGAGAGACGGTAGAGAGTCGAGAAAGCCCCGGAGTATTTTTATCCGAGGTATACGACGTGGAAGCGCGGCAACCACACGTCGTATGCACGCCGTATGCCGTCGTCACTGTCACGACGGTTGCGTGCGCTCGCATGAGTGCAAAAAGAGAAAGGGGAGAAAAAAGAGCACACACGAGCGAGACTCGCGGGATTTGAGCCCGCGAGTAACGCGACATCGCGAATTCGCGGCATTGATCGACCGGTGCTCATCATCTCGCTCGACGGTCGAGAAGCACGTCGATATGCGAGGTGGTCGCTTTCAGGCCGGTATTCACGGTCTAATCTTTATATTGAAGATTGTCTCATTTTGGCTGCCCCGTAGTCAATGAAACGATCCAGTATCTTATGACGAACTAAAGACGATCTTAAATATGAGAGATTGGACCGCGCGGGAAAGCAATGTAGTTGTTGCAATTGAATAGAAACCAGATGGAAATCCGGTAACGAAGAAATGTCTCTGTTATGACGACCGAGAATATTCGCAGCTAAATTGGAACCCGGTTGAGAGTGAACCAGGAGCAATTGACCGAGTAGAAATCTCGTACAGAGGAATCTTTCTGTTCCTACAAGCTGGGTTTTTATCTGGTCCCAGGGCGACTGAAAATTCAGTTACACCAATGGAGTTGTTTTTTCGTGCACGTATATCGTTCATAGTTTGCGACGATTTCGTGTAGATGTATTTCGTAGGATGCGGAGGAACTATCGCGTGCCGTTTCGACCGCGGATGCTGCAGGTGAAACCGCGAAAAATGTGGGTGGTTTCAGCGTTGAACCATTACTTCACGGAGTAACGTAGCGTCGAGGATCGAAAAGCTTGACTGGGTTAAGTTTCGATGCGCGAATGAATGCCGAAATCTCGGCCTTTCTGCTTTTTTTCTTTCGAATTAACGAAGCTGACCGAGAGACGCGATGAGTTTTGCTTAATGAACGCATTTTGTTTCTAACGAAAGTATTTACATTGAGAAAGAAATGTAAAATGGTTAATTTCAGTACTCCTTGGCAAACACTTACTAGAAGTAGAAATATAATTGACTATGTACAATATGATATTTCCTTCAGTAGACATTTACTTGTATATGTTAAAACAATTGCGACAAGTATTAAATTCATAATATTGAGAAATATCAGAACTTATTTTTAGAAAACATTTACTGGGCAGAAAAATTGAAATTTAAAACCAACCGATTTTTTCGGTGGAAAATAAGTACTACGTAACTTTAATAAAGATTCTGTTAAATTTAAAATCATTTTACATTTATATTCAGTAATTTATTTACAAATTAAAGTATTATTGCGTTCAAGTAAATATTTACTATAAGCTATTAAAATACACTTCAATCGTTAAAAATATTACTTGACTTAAGAGGCTGAAAAACAGATAATTAAGTTTATCCAGCATTTTATTTCCTGTGTATCGATATTTTCGGAATTTTGTCGGTCCGCTCGTATCAATAGAGGCTGATTATCGTCTGCGACATATTTTTATTGCGTAATTAAGCATACCTGCTTAATATACTCGATCTTGCTAATAAAATAGTTTACGCGCTTATATTGATGGACTACAACACCGGTTATATAAATATATATAATACAGGGCATCCGTTTCGCGTAACATTACATTACTGTTTGATCGGACGGATACGCAACCTCATTCGCGGATTCTTCAGCCTTTTCAGCGTTCACGAACTACCGTTAATGCCGCCGAATAACCCATCGGCACGAATTCGAGTTGGACCAAATATTTTTCTCCGTCGAGGCAGCGGGTTTATTTGCGCTGATCCGCCGAACGTCGAAACGTCGCCGTCCCCGAAGAAGACTGGCGTATCCGGCCGCGGATTCGAGCGACAGCGATGACGGCCGTTTGTTGTTCCTGTCGCTTTCGCTCAAAAGTCCAAATTACCAAAGTAACTCCCTCCTCGCACGTTCTTCTGGGTGTTCCCGCCGGCAGCCATTTCCTCCGTCGGGCGGTCGGCCACTCGCGAAAGTGTGTCCCGATTGTTACGTAAAGAAGAAACAAGGGCGAGAAAAGAAATACGCGATTATACCAATTGTCAAATGTTAAAGTTGATCTGTAACTTGATATTCTAAATTTTTTCCCTCTTGATTCCCGTGACTGTTAAAGCGAGCGTTTTCCGGCCGGGGCTTTTCCGTTCGTATGTATTCGCGCGGCAGATACAGCACGCCGAAAATTGCAAATTATGATTAACAATATTTTTCTATCGGAGCGATACATACACGCGCGATTTATACGTGACGCCGATTGTAAAAAGCTTACATTGATGGCGTCATCGTTCAATTAACTCGTTCGGTTTATGGAAAAAAGAAATACATTGCCCGTTAAAATTCGACAATAACGATGAAATCGAGAGACGCTCTTCGCAATTACGCGACACACGCGGAATTGCCGGCACGCGCGACGCTCCGAAAAGTTTCGGTAAACGCGTGAGCGCAAAGTTTATCGACTTTGAAAAATAAGCGGTGGGGCAACGATAACAATAGAAATGTCCGCCACCAACGCGACCGTCAATTACAGCTCACAGGCGTCCATTAATCCCGCGTTACACCGCCATCAATTTTACTCAAATTACCGCGAATAACGGCGAACTTTTCCAATTTCAGCGATGTGCACTGGATATTTCATTACATCTTGTGCCGCGCGCTCTCTCACTCTCTCTCTATCTATCTATCTCCCTCTGACTCTCGCACAACAGTTTATTTATTGAATTTATTTATGAAAAAACCGGCCTGTGCGTGTATCGCGCACAGAAATAAATATACGATGCGACAATAAAAGTCACTTTGGCCCAATTTATGTTTCTCCACTTTACAATTATCGGATTTAGAACGGAGCTTTTTTATTCTGTCGGCCAAAAATATTTACAACTTCACGAGGCAACGAAATAGAGGATAAATCATGGATGGAACGGATAAATAAAACGGAGGATCTCTAACGTTGCAAATCACGTCACTCAATGATGCGCGATTAATAATACAACGATTAATCCAGCGCGGTGTATTAGATTAATATCGCCGAATCGAAACGACTGATGTATCCAGGGAATAATCAATGGCCGTTTCTCAATGAGATATTTACATCGGCGATTATTTATCGCAAAACGTTGAATTTAGCGCGACGTCGCACCAGGATCCATATAAAAATTAAGCAGCGATCAATTTTTCAATAGACTCTTCTGCGTCAAGGGAAAAGTCGTCGAATGAAGGAATTAACTCTCCTTAAGACGTTCATTGCCAATCACGCGATATCGCGTGATGCGAGTTCTCACCAAACGCCCGATCACGCGTTATCGCCTAATAGATATTTAGAGTACATAAATCCTATGTACATAATAACAAAAGAATATAAATAATATATTAACTTATTTTGAGCACAATAAAAACTAAATAAAAAAATTTTAAAAATACGAAATTCCAATTTTCAGCTTGGCAATGAACGTGTTAAATTCTGCACTTCCTTGACTCTCCTCGGCGTAGGAATGAAACGTTTTTAACTTGGGAGGTATTAATTGGAGAAATGAGGAGCAGGAGGCTGTATATATTTTTCTAAATACGTGTTCCAGGTTGTTCGGTACGAAGTGCGACAAGTGTAGCCAGTGCTTTAGCAAAAACGATTACGTGATGAGGGCGAAAACCAAGATCTATCACGTGGAGTGCTTTCGATGCTGCGCTTGTATGAGGCGGCTCGAGACCGGCGACGAATTCGCTCTGAGGCAGGACGGCCTTTTCTGCCGGCACGATCACGACGTTCTCGAAGGCGGGAAACACTGCACCGGCGCTACCGGTCTACCTGGAAGCGAGAACAACAACAATGCCTCCTTGACGAACAACAATCATCATTTGCATCCGAACGATGGTTCGATGTCAGGTGAGAAAACGATCACGTATTTCTATCTTGATCTCGTCACGAAATCTAATCTCTGCTGATGCGTGCCACCTGAGTCGCCGGAGGATTCTGCAATTAGAACAATTTCACGCCCGTGAACCATTTCTGCCGGTGGCAATCACAGATGCAAAATAGCGATGGAGAAAAGCTCGGAGCGTGAGTCGAAAGCAGAAATCGCTGCGCGTATCGATTCGCTTTGTGAATTGTCGAAATGGAACGTCTAGAATAAAGGGAATTGATTCGTGCATCAATTTCTCCGCCCTCGCCAATGGTGTTTATTAACGAGTCTCAACTTATTATTATTGGTGATGCGTAATTTTTATAGTTAAAATTTAATCATCTATAGTACCGTTGATATAATCAACAGATTGATGCGTCCCCCCTTCCCTCACTTTCTCTCTCTCTCTCTTTCTGATGGTTCATGGGTCACGATATCGTGAAATTAACATTTGTATCGTCTCTAATTATTCCCGCTCAGCTCCGTCAATTATCCTTAATTGAACGTCGCTATCGAGATTTTCTACAATTACGCCCGTGAATACGATCGGCCGTGCTTCCTTCCATGGCGCGTCCAAGTCGGAGATTCGGCTTCTGACGTACGTCGGCGACGTATAGGATATGTCTGTGGATTATCGGGCATAGTCTATTCGTGTACAAAGACCAAATTTACAAAAGGGCGCGCGCTCGAGGGTAAGCTCAAAGGACTCGCCTAACAGCGATGTTGTGTTAGGATCACGACGTATAATTAGGTGTTGATAATTGAAGCCCGTTAAGACCGTAAAGGCTTGACCATCGCCCTCCTGTACGTCAGGATTATGTGGGCTTAATGTCCTGCAGCCTAGTGTAATGCATGTTACGTCTGACCCGGTTGGATTGCTACTGAACAAATTAACCCGAGCCGGAGCTCGGAATTTCGGCGATCCCGAATCTGCGTGTTACCGGATTGCGTGAGGCTGCGTCGATTAATGTCTAGAAAAGAATACCCGCTTGGCAAATAATCGCAATTAATAGCGAATAATCGATATTAATTCTTTCAGTATTTTCGGGTCAGAATGAAACTCAGAAAACAGTTAATATATGTTAATTTGACGAATTCGTAAACATCCGAAATATTATCATAAATTATGCTTCACGTTGTAGTGTCCGCTAAATCGAAGCCGCGAGTCCGCGTAAATAATAAAGGATCTTAGGGATAAAATAGACATGTTACACTTAATATTGATCGAGAAATTCTCGTTTATCAGTGCAAGAGGGTTAGAGGGTAAGAAAAAAACGATCAGTCCGCGTCGATCCTCACAGGCTCCTCCTGAACGTTGTTTTGCGATTAAACATCCGAGGTCCGTATGCGACGTCGAAAATGCGACACCGAGCCTTATGACTTCTTTGACAAATCCTTAGGATAATCATTGATCTCCGAAAAGGAAAAAAGAGCGAATTTCCCAATTAATCTCATGTAATGCGATAATCGTGACGCGAAAGAGAACTCGTGAAGCTCGCTCGTGCGCAACGGTCGGCTACCGTTCGTTCGTACACGCTGCCTCCGCTGTCCTGTTCCCCCTCAAAATGCAGAGGACAAACGTCGGCATAATTAGCCGATATACTAATTCCCGTGCAAATAATTCGTGTGCGGCAGCGCGATGAGCGCGCACGTATGTCCCGTGTTTGTCATTGTGATTCGTCATGGAAATGGTCGCGCGTAAACATCGTTCCTTATGCACAAAATTGTTGGACCACCTCGTGCCGACGGTAGTGACCCGACGTGTCTTTAGAGCTGCTGCGGAGGTGCCAAATGTAACACCACCCTGCCAACTACTGTCGCGCATAACTACGCACGATCTGTTTTCTCTTATTCGTATTTTCTTTATTAGCGCGCTTCATGTCCTGCCGCTGAGACGACGCCCGTCAACGAAACGCGAGCGATACGACCGTGTCGTCGAATCATTAATAATGGGTTATTAATAAGTTCTACAGAGAATCGTGCGTCCTTTTCTCTTTTTCTTTTTTTTTTTTTGAGCGCTTACGCGGAAATCGCGATTCCGTCGCGAGATTCATATTTCACGCGACTTGAACGCTACACAAAAACGTCAGCCGTGTTGATTTCTACGGAAGGATTTCAATTCGTTTGCAGAATTAACATAATTCCCCTCGCCGATTCCTTCGAACTGCACATAAACTTCGTATTTTTTTCCTTCTTTCTTTAATAAGTCCTAATTACGTTTTTATGATTGTCCGACCTTTTTTGTGCTTTGGAAGTAGCAGAAAAAGTCCATTCCTCATTCTTATTACTTGGGTGAGAAGCAATTTCTTGAAAAGAATCACACGAAATTAATTTATATTGTATATTCGCATAAACTTGGAATTCACCAAGTCAAATACGTTTTTAATTTTTCTTCCATGAAGTATTTCGAGTCCGTGATGTATCATCTATACGTGATTGCTTTTCAAAGGTCGAGGATCTCGTACTCCTTCTTATCATTATGCCGCCATGTCAACGCCGGTTTCATTCCCGCTCGACAACCAAGACCATTATTTGGTTAGGACGCAGTGAAATAGTGGGATTTCGTTTGTTCTCCTGTAGCGTACTTTCGTTGGCTCTCAATCTTCCTGCGGACGGATCCACCGGCTTTCGGATGACACGATGTCTAAAGTGATACTCAGGATATTCGGGATAAATGTACCGACAAATGGCTCTTGTAGGATCTATTGTTAGGTAATTCAACTTCTTTGATAACGACGCGGAATGAACAACGCCGTTTTGGATCGCGCGACTTTTACACAAAAAAACACTTTGTTGATAAGATCATCAAGATGCTCATACTATTCTGAACTTTTTTCTAGTAAAAGTTTAAGATAGCTGGTCCGTCAAATCATTTTTTTAAGATTCTTTTCAAAGTTTAGCTGCATATTGATGGAAATATTATCTACACGTCTGTAAAGTCAGAATAGGATTGATCATTCGAAATTTGAGATATTCGCAAATTAAATATGACATTTTTTACGTATCATACGTATTTCTTGAGATTAATATCTTATTTTTAATTTCTTTTAAGTCACATTTAGGATTTTAATGAAAAATACTGAGTTTATGAGTAACTAATATAGAGACATTATACAAATATTTTAGAATTATTGAGCAATATTTTGTTTTGAATATAGCCATAGAAAATTTACAATTTGTGTGTGTGTGTGTGTGTGTGTGTGTGTGTGTGTGTGTGTGTGTGTGTGTGTGTGTGTGTGTGTGTGTGTGTGCATATAAACATATTTAAATATTTATACACCACTTTCTATTATGTGCACACCTCTGTTAGCTCAACTGACTTACAAAGTACTAATAAGAACAATACATTTATCTTAATTTCGTTTAAAATTGATATTTATTACTTCGATAACTAAGTAAAGTTATAGGGAAGTATATTTTTCAGTACATAATAAACTGAAGTATAAGTCCCTTAATAGCCACTAAAAATCCAGCACTCTACGGACCAACTACCTGAACTTGATAAAGACTAGTAGTAAAAGTATCGACAACTAGACGTGACGTTTGTAGTTCAGTCGCCACTAGGGAAAAATCGAGAAATGTGACGGCAATTCTAAAATTGTATAATGCGCATCACTTGAATAAGTACTCGAAACACACACAGAGTGCTTTCAATTTAGTGACCCAAGCATCATTTTGTCTTTGTTCCACATTCAATGAATAACGAAGATAGGATGACGCTCATGTCGGCTTGTGTCACCAAATGGAAAGCACCCAAGTTTCAAATCTTTCTTCTACGCGTTGAAAGAAAAATATTTGATATTTGATAACTGTAATCATCAGCAGTGAAAGAATTATAGCCAGGAGAAGCATCTTTCTCGCAAGCGTGATATTATTACTATTTTTGCAATGAAAACTATAAGAAGTGTATAGCTGAGGTCGAGAAGAATGATAATTTCCCTTAGCGCGAGAGGAGCTTCGTAATTACGAGCCGGGTCGATCAATTGAACGACGCAATAATCTTCCTCGGCGAAAAAAGGATCTTCGAGCAAATAAAGTTTCACGTTGGACGGTAAATCGTGAGCCGCGGCGTTCCGCGCTTGAAACGCTCCGCGCTTTCCAAGGTCGCGCGCCGCGATCGGGGAGTCGCGGATCCGCGTTTGCTCATCGACAATATTGTCTTTTGACTGTTCTCGAGTGCCAGTCCGTACAAGCGGTCGTCGGTATCTTTTACGTCCGCCATGCTGAACCAGTATCCGGATCTCCCATTAGCCGGACTCGACCGTTTTGCAAGACCGGTTGGGAAGATAGTCGCGGGCTGGAATCGTATCGCTCGTTCGCCTCTTCCGTGCCCAAGATGTTCTGCCTCGCGATTTCCTCGCGAATGAGATAAATCCCGGCCGGCGGATAGAACGCCAAGATCCCGCTTTGTAACCAACAACTCCTGCTGCCGGAGATGCTGCGCGGCTTTCCGGGAATCTCTCAGGCCGGCGAAGGGGATCCTGAAATTCTCGAACGAATTCGCATTTTTGCGAGCCCGACGGTTTCTCGACCCTCTCCGATCCTCCCCCAAACGCTGCTCGAGACTCGCGCATTCCCGACGAACGCCGTAAGACTGACGACAATTTGCTTGTCCGGCCGGTTGTCTTCCTGCAAAGGATATTTCTGAGAAAGTTTTCTCGGCTATTCGAGCTTGACTTCCCGGTTGCAACAGTTTTCAGGTTTGCGTTAATCTGTCGGCGACAATATTCCTTCCCTTCTTCAATCTGTCTATCGAATTAGCCGGTCAATTCTTCGAATGTGCGTCGGTTCGCTTAACATGATTCATTTTTATGAACACTATACTGATATAAGTGCAACGCGATGAAGATTCAGATATGATTAACGTTTGAAGATGTGAATTTTGTGCTATTTTTTTTTTTCTTTCGTATCTTAAATTACGCGAACTAAAATATAACTGTGAGAGAAGTACGTTTCAAATGAATCACCCGAGGCCTTATGATGGGGTAATTCGAATTTGTTTACACGTTGTTGAAACGTTGTTTGCATAATTTGTATTTCACGCTTGAAAGATGCGTTTAGTGTAATTTGAAGGCCTGAGGTCGTAAAGGATCGACTGAACCGCCGATGTTTGCGCTTGCAGATTCAGGATCGGAGAGCGGGTCACACAAGGCCGGCGTCGGCGGCGTTCGCGGCTCAGGTGGTCACAAAAGCGGCGGCGGATCCGACGGGAAGCCGACACGAGTGCGCACCGTTCTGAACGAGAAGCAGCTGCACACCTTGAGGACCTGCTACGCCGCGAACCCGCGGCCGGACGCCCTCATGAAGGAGCAGCTCGTCGAAATGACCGGGCTGAGTCCGCGGGTGATCAGGGTATGGTTCCAAAATAAGAGATGCAAAGACAAGAAGAAGACGATCGCCTTGAAGCAGCAGATGCAGGAGAAGGTGAGGATCTGCTCGCGGCTAGAAACGGCGATTAGTACGCGGGTGATGATTCGAGTATCGTTTCTCATTGATGAATATCAAAGGCCAAGTCGGTGAATTAATACTAATTGCAAGTAGGATAAGCACAGGCACGACGAAACATCTGACATTCCGCTGAACGATCTAACGGATCGAAGCGCTTCTCATTACAGGACGGCCGTAAGTTGGGTTTCGGCGGTATGCACGGGATCCCCATGATCGCCAGCAGTCCCGTGAGACACGAGAGTTCCATCGGGGTGGCGGCTCTGGAGGTTCACGCTTATCAGCCGCCGTGGAAAGCGCTTTCGGACTTCGCGCTTCACACCGACTTGGATCGATTAGACACCAACGCGCCGTCTTTCCATAATTTGGTGTCGCAGGTAAATGCGTTGCTGCCACTCTCTTTCTACCGCACATTCAGAGAATTGTAATGATTTTTGGCCCTCAATTATGTCCCTTTTGCAGTTTTAATCACAAAAAGAATAGTGGCAATATGCATGCAAGATTATTATTACACTATAGTAACTATTAGAAAAATGGTTCTACCGACTGAAATTAATTTAAATAAACTATAATTTTTTTTTACTATTATGATTATAGTTACAAATACCAAATATTTTTCTCTCAGCGTATCTGCGTTTCAATTCTTTCTCATTCGCTGAAATTGGAAAGTAATTACTTAATCGGCCTTATCGGTTGAGAAGTAATCTTTGTTTGCTTAACGATGAAAATTGCATTTGCCATTTTTGTAACTTTTTGTATCTCATATAACGCTCTTGAAAGGCAATTAGTTTAGAGCGATAATATACTGAAAAAAATTACCACGTTCAAGTAAATATTTACTAAGGAGTATCGTAATAATAATTTGGATTATGTAAATGCTACTTGAATGTAATACTTTTGTTCTCCCATAATTCTCTCGGGTATCTTTGTGGTTAAAATGGAAAAAAGATATCGTTGTCCCCGAAAATATTTTTCTCTCAGCGGCCACAGGCCGTCTTTCACGATCAAAGGTATAAGCGTACGACTGTCGTTATCACCGTTGCAGATGCACGGATACGATTTGCACGGCGGCCCGCCGCCGCAATTGCCACCACCGGGGATGCTCGGCGGACCGATGAACGATGGTGGTGGTGGACCGTTACCGCCTCCGGGGCCTCATCACCCGGGTAGCGGCGGGCCTGACATGGGCCAACATCCCGACAGCACCGACAGCTACGTGACCTACGTGGAGAGTGACAGTGACTCGTTTCACCACGACACGGGTAGTCCATAGTGTCGTGCGATCTGTGCGCGTCTCGAATGCAAAGCAACACCGTCTTTCGCGTTCGTCGCGATATTCATCGTGGTGTTCTCCGTGACAGCGAGATGCCTGCAACGGCGGATGCAGTGAGAGCCCGGCACGCGCCGGCTTTCGCGACGATAATCAAATGGGAGAACCGCCGACGACCGGTGCTCCGTTTAGAAACGTCGGGGGATTCGAACGATAGTTCGGAAGCCGCGACGATGACGACGCCGGGGAGTAACGTCGTCTTCTCCAACTATTCCGCACTCATACACCGAATAAACGCATTTCCTCTTGAATTTTCTCTGACGAGCACGAGCTTATCTCGTCGAGCATTCGGAGGTTGTTGCAGGAATTTGTGAAAGTGCGTCGGACGGTCGATGGTTTTATCGACTCGGAAAATGCATCAACTCGCAGATATGGAGTCTGACTATTGCCTGGAAGATATGGCGGCAGAATGCGGTGGGTAATGATGGCGGACATTTTGATTGAATATACCGTTTCGTTACTATTAGGAAAAGAAGTGTGGCCAGAAAACCGATGAACTTTCACGAACACCCGATAGAAATTTGAACACGCAGAGTTCACTTTTATTCTGTATCACCGACGTATCTAAAATCACTGACGATGCCCGTCAGATCAGTCTCAAATTAGACATTGGACATTAAAATGAATTTTAAACCTGTCTCGAAAATTGAAGGTCGCTTAATTACATTATGATCTGTGCCGTATGACTAAAAGTCAGCGACGGCTGACATCACGACCGGAGAATGAAAAAGAAACAAAACCTTGAAATTTTTATTCTTTATCCCTGAATTTCGAACTGTATCGTCGAAATTAGACGAGTCCGCAGTTTGCTGTCTTAGTGCGATCTTAATCTCCGATATATCATCTGATCGTTGACTTCAGATCGAGCGTTACCTTATTTTCAATCCCGTCATTCTATTTCTTCAGCGCGTAGCGTCTCACGTTGCGTTATAACGATACGATAAAAATTCACTGCGTTATCCCTGAAGTTATAATACCAGTTTTGCTAAGAGAACTTGCGAATAGCTTGCAAGTACGCATCGTTAACTGCCTGTAAATAAAAGACGAAGAAGTGATTCGATATCCAGACACTGGAAATACATTGTACATAAATTCGCTAATTGCTGTAAATCTGAGCAATGTTAATTAACGGTGTACTCAGGCGCAAGTTGTAGCGTAGAGAACATGAATAGTGGAATATATATTAAATTTACATTAATGATTGCATTATTCCGATTACGTTAAGTTTCACGAAGGCTGAAATACGCTTGCAAAAAATTGCAAATGCCACGTGCTACTTTGTTTAGCCCGTCCTCAGACGAGGAAATTGCTGTTATCTCCATTGATATTCTGCGTTATCTCTTTCGATTTTGTATGTCTAAATGAGAGGCTCTGTGCGATACGCGCGCCTTGATTTGTTAAAATCGGATTATTGGTTATCAAGGAGGCACAAGGGAGCGGTATGTATTTTTTTATCCATTTCGCGAACGTAAGGCAGATAAATTTGCGTACCAAACAAAATTGAAGTTGCCTTGCGAATGGTAGTGCAGCAAGAAAACTTATTAGGGATTTACATGTTATGAATTTCTATAATGTTCAGGAAATCGCACAACTTTCACTGACGTTAAGTTTGTCTGTGTTTCCTCCCACGTCTACTTATCGTTCGTCTTCATTTTTACGAGCACAATCGAGAATTAACAAGAAAAAAAAAGAGATATATATAAAACAAAAATAAAAAAGGAAGAAATATAACTCAGTAAATTTCATTTCTTGTTTTCACGCTTGGCGTGTGATTACATCGTTCGGGGATTTCGGTGTGTTAAAAATGGAGAGGAAATTTATAAGTTCCAAATAAAATACTCGATTGCGAAGCTGTGAACATAAAATTTCACGGAGATGCGTTCTGACAAATTTGCGTATTATAACCATTACGTGTTTAGCGATTTTTCTATCTTACGTGTGTATAAATCGCACGTGTATGCTTTATAAAACACTAACTTGGGGGAACATACTTTATGCCGTCGGTCGAAGAAGGTTATTTGTTAAACGTTTTCACTTGATCCAAAAACGAAATGCGCGAGCGATTCAATTTTCAATGATGCGAATATAACATAATTTTTTTTCTTAAATATTGGGTGCTTTCCAACAAGGAAACATGGAAAGAGACTGTGTCTCACAATTGAACGTAGTGCGTGGGTCGCTTGAGATGGAATACTTTAATTTTCGAAACAGTTAGTTGACGATAATGTATTAGACGTTAGCAAATATTATATATAATGTTTCACGTTTGAATGAAGCAGATTTTAATCACTCCAGAGGCAATTAATAACAATTCATCAGCCTCTATTAGCTAATTACAGAACCTAAGACGTCATTAATCGTATCTGGAGCGACTCGAATCTATTTCAAAAGAAGAAGCTAATAGTTTTATCGTCAATCGTAACTTTTATATATTGCAGTCATCTAAAAATATTTGGCAAAACATGAATGCTGCCAAGCATCGACTACTTTTTTGTTATTACAATGCTGATATATGCTCTGGGCTTATATCTTTTTATAATAAATATAATGTATAGAGAAAAAGGTCAAGACGCACCAAGAATCGCTACAACCCTTCAGTGTATTTAATATTACACGCAAACTTACATAAAAATTACATAAAAATTATTGATAAGTTGGCATAATACTGATGCAAATGTTCGATCCTGCGTCACATTGTGCCACCACATTGTGTCTCTTGTTGGAAGGCATCCGTTACCTTGAGGATCCTACGCACTGTATTTAGATTGCAATTGCTTTTTGCAAACCTCTTTCCGCCTCACACACCCTAAGGTCGTAACGACAAGCATCTTTAGAACGCGCGCGAACGAAGGAGCTACGTCGCATACTTTCAATACCAAAGCGTGCAAGAAAAGCTTAGCGAGATGGGAAGCGCACCCGTATTGTACATAATGCTCTCTTCGGCTAGTTATTAATTAGCTATTCGTTTAGTGGAAGCAGCGATAGACCGCCACCACAGTATGCACGACGTGTGGCTAGCCTTTCTGGGTGTTTGTATAGGACCGTTGTACACCGCTCTCTTGTATGTACATGGTTAAAAAGAACAAAAAAAAAGAAAAGAAGAAAAAGCAGACGAAGAGGATGAATAATACAAGAATCATGTAGATCTAATGTTTCGTAATTCGTTCGAGCATTTTCGAATTTGTATGATATTTCTATACTGGCACACTGTATGTAATAAACTGTCGAACAAAAAAACATCCCAATAAGTCTGAATTGCAAGAGCTAATCATCCATCGATCTCTGTCCTTTCGCCCACTTTATTCACGGGAGTTTAATCGAAGTGAAACATAGTTATTAACACGGGGAAAACAAGTTTTACTGGAACAGCAAATTGTTTGTTAATTCAGTGACAGCAAAAAAAGATTGGTTACGCGGAAAGAATAATTTTGCCGTTGTAGCAAAACGTCGTTGCGACAGCAATAAAATTTAGTTGGTATAACCAAATTATTTTGCTCAACAAGGTTAACCTCATTTATACTATTTATTTTTTCAGAGCAATATCAAATATACTAATTCACGACGATATCGTATCCTGGGTTATAGCTGACGAATGGACATTTGAGGACGCTGCCACAGTTCCTTGCGTTTATGCCACAAGCTATTACGCGCTATATGTGTGTGGAAACATTAAAAAAGGAGAGAAAGTTCTCATTCATTCGGGCAACGGTGGCGTTGGACAAGCAATCTAGCGCTTCATGAAAGATGCGAAATATTTACCACAGTCGGAACTCCCGAGAAACGGCAATTCATTAACCCTTTGCACTCGGATGTCCTCTCTGAGGGGACATCGCAAGTCTAGCGAACCACTCGGATGTCCCCTCTCATCAGAGTTTATTAGTGATTATAGAGGATGAGCTTATGCCGCGGCCATTTTTTGAAAACTGTATGTTTCTTTGGAGTTTTCTATTGAAATGACACAAGAAAGCAAATCAAAATATTATATATATATACTGAGATATATGAAAAAAATATCAGCCGGCATTACGTCAAAGCGGACCGTTTGTAGTGCATTCACGACGGCTAAACAACAAGCTGCACATTACAAATGTTGGAGGAAGAGAACGGGACTGCATTGTCTGCTTACACAGAGAAATACCGGGTGGAAGGCGACAAATAAATTATTTATGTTCAACGTGCACCAACCCGCGATGCACATCGGTGGCTGTTTTACAAGTTACCACACATTAGAAAATTATAAAACATAAAATTTGTATTTTTTTATCAGAAATGTGTTCCTTAATACCTAACGATTCATATAAACCAAGCGGCATGAGGATAAATTACTTGATTCCGAAGATAAACTATTTAACATAACGCGATTCCCATCCGCACGTCTTCCTAAGCAAATGCCGCCGAGTTGCTGGTAGATGGCTCTTGAAATGGCTCCGGGTGCAAAGGGTTAAAAATTTAAAGAAAGTTCCGCAAATCTACGGAAATTCGTGCTACCTCTTCGCTCGTCGTGTTCTCCTGGTATTAGAATGCGAAAATCGTGAAATTGATAATTTTAAAACATGAAGAAAGCGCGGAAAATCTACGGAAATTCATGCTATCTCTTCGTTCGTGTTCTCCTACAAACCGACTACAGTGTTTCGAGTCATTATCTTCTTGCAGTAACCATTTCGTTCTGTCCCCACCAGAAAACCTTTTAGCAGACCTTAATAAATATTTTTGGTAAAATAAGTATTAACTATGTTAATAACTAAATAAATACTTTTTATAAACATCTTTTTATTAGTAGACATAACGCAAAAATTATAATCATACGGTTTTTTCGCTTCTGACATCAGTAAAGTAGAAACATATAGGTCACAGTGAGTGGTCAGGAGTCTTAAGATCACACGAATAACTTATGCAAGTTAGATATAGGCGGAAATGCGTCAGCTACACACACGATATACATACTTATGTACATATGTTTTATTAATTTTCATATACAAATCAAAGTAAGAATGCACTATGTAGAATCCTACTTTAGTTAACTGCACGAAGAAAAATAATTCGTTGGCACAATAAATTTTATGTTGTTACAATGGAATATGTCAATAATTATATGGATAGAAAAATGATTTTTAAGAATACTAATTGCCATTTCCTGGATTTTTTGCTGATTCTACAAATTATTTTGCCACAAGAACAAATTACTAAGTGTAAAAAAAACTCTATTTTGTTTTAACAGCAAATTAACATGTCTTAAAGAAAAATTCACTCTGCAGAATATTTTCTAATTTGGTAACAAAATTATTTCTTCTTTAACTACGACTAATTCACTAATGTGTTATGTTAATTAAATTTTATCGGTATCATAACGAATATGCAGTGGCAAAGATAATTTCGCTACAGCAGTAAAATTATTTTTCTCTGTGTGTAATAAATAATAATAAAATAATTGACGTATGTTGTATTTAAGAATTTTTGTTTCGATGTACAATGAAAAGGAGGCTCCACAAATTTTACGTTTGCACGTTCTTAAAAGCTTTGTCGTTAGCACAATTCATGGATCAATTGATTTGATTATTTTAGTTAACAAATAGAAACTTCCAATTTATTAAACTAATATATTAAAGAAACAATGGTAGCGTTCAGAAAATACGATGGTTGCGTCAACAATGGTTGAGTAATTCATCAGTTAAAATATCTGGGAACTTATTTGGGAACTGGGAACAGGAGTCTTAAGATCATACGAACAATTTACGCAAATTAGGTATAAGTGGAAATGCGTCAGCTAAACACACTTATGTACATATGTTTTATTAATTTTCATATGCAAATCAAGGTAACTTAAAAAATCTGGGAACTTGAGAATTTCTCAAATTACCCGAATATTTACCCAGCACTAATAACTATTAAGTGTAAAAATTAATTCTCAGCCCTTTTTCAATAAATCCAATTGCAGTCATTATCTATATAGTTCTAGATTTGATATATACATTTGATTATTTTAAAGGATGGCAACGTTCCAAATAATACAAATAACACAAACGTCTACAAAATAAAAAATCGATTCGGAGGCAAGTTTTAAACGAGAAACGCAGGAAAGCAAAGCGCAGAAAAAAGAGAACTGCGTATGTTTCAGATAACAAATTCTAATATTCATGTGATATTCATGATAGAATTATCATATTTACAATATTCATTATATACAATAATGTATTATTCGGCCGTTCTATAATGTATGACAATAAAATGAGAGAGACAGAGAGGAAAAAACAGAGAGAGAGAGAGAGAGAGAGAGAAAGCATCATTTATTTAGCACTCTGGGACATATCCCCTCAAGCGCTATATACGCAGCAATACATAATTATTGGTAGTTACATAATTCGAAATTCGTAAAAGGGTACATGTTAATAACGAAAATAACCAGCAAACAAAAAATAATCAAAAAGCTTACCTAGTATGACTAGAAAAATACGCAATATTGTAGAATTAAGTTTTAGTTTTTTTTTATATCCTTCATACCTACCTAAATAGTTAAGACGTGTGAATATTGTAATGTTATAAAAATAACAGTAGCAATATATCGATAAGTTTCGGTAGAGGTCGAGAAAAAACAAGTGCGCAAAACAACGTGAAGAACGTGAACGGCAGCGACAACGAGAAATTAACAAATTGAAACGAGACACGATCGGAAGTGTGTACGATACACTAAACGCTTTTCCTTGATTTTTCGTCGATTCTACGATTTAAGTCAGTTTTCTTTTGAAACCTCTCCTATCCCACTTAAAATATCCACTATAATATTGAAAATTCGCAAAAGAACATAAGGAACAAAATATAATAGCATTAAAAAAGAACGTGTTCTTTAAACCCTTGCCTAAGCCTGACAATAATTATTAATAGTTATTGTTAAAAATCACTTATTAAATTTATTTTATTCTGATATTTTTTTTTTTTGGAACCATGGAACGTATCC
This sequence comes from Dinoponera quadriceps, assembly GCF_001313825.1. Classification (NCBI taxonomy): domain Eukaryota; kingdom Metazoa; phylum Arthropoda; class Insecta; order Hymenoptera; family Formicidae; genus Dinoponera; species Dinoponera quadriceps. Next base: position 552,491 of record NW_014556430.1, read on the forward strand.
CCTATAATCCTATACAAATCCTATACAAATTACCATTCCATATCCACGGTTTCTGTATTCGCGGCAAATTTTATGGAACATATCCCCCGCGAATAAGGAACTTTTACTGTATTGTAAACAAAAGCCAAACGGTGTCGATAATAAGCAAGTCACTCCAGAAATCAGCTCAACCGGCCAGCCCAGGCGACACAAAAAAGGACAAAAGCTCACCAATACAGCAGACCAAACGATCAGCACATGTGCCAAGTCCAGTAAAGAGGCACTAGACAATGCAGCTGAAAACTGACGCCCCGAAGGGCAAAACGCGGCAGTAAACCAGGCCTAAACAGGAGCATAATAAAAAGACGTCCATTCGACTCACCTGCCTCGACTCGACTCCGCGAGCGAGCGAGAGAGAGAGAATGCGTATAAATTGAAGAACATGGAGAAGAGGAAGAGAGAAAAACACAGAATAGCGACACGTACAAATTGTAACGTAGGAAAATTTCTTGCTATGCAAATGCAAATAGAGGTTGGCCGTAAGCGGGGGGAAGAGGTGAGGGAGGAAGTACATTGAAACAGCCACATCGAGGATATTAATATTTATCATACCGCTAAAAAATATTTGCCACTCCATTTCTGTATAAATCTGTTTTATGCGCTTAATTTCCGTTCTAATTCTATTGTGCTATATTTTCTTTATATATATAATGCAAAATTGAATGTATAATTTTGAGTTATTAGACATTATTCTAAAATTTTAAGCTTCCGCGGTGTGGACAAATATTCAATGTGGATTTCGAGTTGGCGCCGCTTATGTAATAAATAATAATAAAATAATTGGCGTATGTTTTATTTAAGAATTTTTGTTTCGATGTACAATGAAAAGGAAGCTCCACAAATTTTACGTTTGCACGTTCTTAAAAGCTTTGTTGTTAGCACAATTCATAAAATTATATGGCTTCTTAAATATAAATTAATTTTTTAAGTAATTCTGCATATAAAAAAATTGAAATAAAATAATAGAGAAGCGCATATTTCACAAGACAATTTATATTTTCTTGTGGTGTTATATATCATAAATGATATATAACATCTTGTATATTTGATGCTCACTTTTATATATTTGATTCCCATTTTTCCTACTATTTTGTGTGTTATTTCAGCGAACTATAAGCGACAATAAAATAAGCTAGAGAGAAAAAGAGAGAGAAAGAGAAAGAGAGAGAACACGAATGTGGATGAGAAACAACAGGAAACGGAAATAGGAAAACAAAGAACATTTGAATAATAAAACAACGATTAGTAATATAACATAAATAACAATTTAATTTGCATTATGTTAATCATGTCGAAATCCATATATAAATGCCCATCGATAAGTTTCGTTAGCATTCACGTTGTAACAGTCTCCAATCAAGCATTCACCTAAGGTTTGTACTTGCTGCTATTAAGAAATGATACCAAATGGATAATTGAAATTGTTATCAAATTTTATTTTAACAAATTGAAAGCTAGAAAAAGAACGACGTATTTTTTCACATTCGTATTTATTACCAATATAAATTTCAAATACATTTCTCAAATGCAAAATTTGTCTGCAAAATAAAATTGCAAGTTCATTTGATGCTCACTTTGACCATTATACTCATCCTGCAGGAAAAATTTGAAAATTCTTCTCCTTCCAGGTTAAATTAATTTATAATTATTTTAGCGAGCCGACAGTATGGAAAGCAGCAAACGGTTCAATACATACATAAGAGTCCCTCCAGAGGAAGAAATTGTGATCTCTGGTATTTCAGGACGGTTTCCCAATTCTGATAATATGAAGCAACTACAAGAAAATCTTATGAACAAAATGGATCTAGGTTCCGATACTAGTCGACGATGGAGTAATGGTACTATACAACCACTATTCGCATAAAAATTCAAAAGAGAAAATATTAATCCTCTGCTGTTTCTTTTAAAAAGTTCAATCGATTATATATTAAGTATGATAAAGTAAATGTCCGGAACTTTAACAGTTCATTACGATATGCCGACTCGATCAGGACTTATTAACCATGAACAGAAGTTCGACGCGCAATTTTTCAACATGACATCTTCTGAAGCGCACGCCACTGATCCTATGTGCAGGATGTTGCTTGAACATACCTACGAAGCGATTATTGATGCCGGTGTAAATCCTAAAGAATTAAGAGGAACAAAAACCGGTGTCTTCATAGGATCATGTTACTCTGCGACAAGAAACATAATTACCTATTACAGGCCTGAAGTAAAATATTTAACGATATTTAAAATATTTAAGGAAGACATTTCGGTCGGTCAAATATTTCATAAACGAAGCATTTTATATGATAATAATTTTACAAATATAAAATATATTTAAACAACTTTCATTTAAACTTTATCGTCGTTATATAAACGGCTATGTAGTGGAAAAATTCGGCCATCCTGGAATTTTTTATATACGCACGCAATACAGAGAGAAAGATACTGGAAAAAAATTTACATGATATCGCATCTTTATTTGCGATTAGGCAGCTGGATACCCAATTGTTGGATGTAGTCAATACTTGTTAGCCAACAGCATTTCTAACTGCTTTGGCCTTGATGGACCATCTTATGCCTTGGATACGGCTTGCAGTTCAAGCCACTACGCCATGGCGGAAGCTTACAGAATGATACGAAGTGGAGAATGCGACGCGGCTATCGTGGGGGGCGCCAACATGTGTCTGCACCCCTACGTATCGTTTCAATTTTTTCAACTCGGTAAAGTTATACTTAAGAATCTGTTTGATCA
>NW_014556431.1:0-4683 GCF_001313825.1 Dinoponera quadriceps
GACGACGTTACCTCCGGCCGCGAGGGGCGTCCTGACGACCTAATAGGCGTAGTAACGTAAATGTCGATTGAATCTTGCGTTTCTTTACGTTTAATCGTGAACGGATGCAAACTGGCTAGTGTCATTGAAATATTCAGCTTTATTACGTTATTTCCGTGCGGCAGCCTCGAAGATTTCTGCCGGCGAGCGTTACTTTCGATTCTACATCAGGTAAGGTGAAATAATAAAAATTTATATTTCGATTTGAAAATTTTCGACCAAACACGCTAGTTCTACGAGAAAAGGTAAAAGAAATCCATCCACTGGCGAAATTTGCGAGTTTGCGTGTAATAGGCGAAGTAACGTGAATGTCGAATGCATCTTGCGTTTCTTTACGTTAAATCGTGAACGGTTGCAAATTGGCTAGTGTGTTTGAAATATTCAGCTTTATTACTTTATTTCAATGCGGCAGCCTCGTGGATTTCAGCCGGCGAGCGTTTATTTCGATTTTACGTAAGAAAACGAGAATTGATGGTAATTCTCGGTTCCGCTCGAATCTTTTCGACCAAATACGCTAGTTCCATGAGAAAAGGTAATGGAAATCAATACGCTTGAAAAACTTGCGAGTTTGCGTGTAATAGGAGCGGTAACGTGAATGTCGAAGGCGTCTTGCGTTTTTTTACGTTAAATCGTGAACGGTTGCAAATTGGCTAGTGTGAATGAAATATTCAGGTTTATTAAGTTATTTCCGTTCGGCATCCTCATGGATTTCTGACGGCCAGCGTTACTTTCGATTCTACATCAGAAAACGTAAGCTAATGAAAATTTACGTTTCATCTTGAATCTTTTTGACCAAACACGCTAGTTCCACGAGAAAAGGTAAAGAAAATCGAACTTTGAGCGAAAATTGCGAGTTTGCGTGTAATAGGCGAAGTAACGTGAATATCGAGTGAATCTTGGGTTTCGTTACGGCAAATCGTGAACGGATGCAAACTGGATAGTGTGATTGAAATATTCAGCTTTATAACGTTATTTCCGTGCGGCAGCCTCCAGGATTTCAGCCGGCGAGCGTTATTTTCCATTCTACATCGAAACTCATGAAATAATAATAATTTACATTTCGACTTGAATCTTTCGACCAAACACGCTAGTTCCACGAGAAAGATAAAAGAAATCCATCCGCTGGCGAAACTTGCGAGTTTGCGTGTAATAGGCGAAGTAACGTATATTTCGATTGAATCTTGCGTTTTTTTACGTTAAATCGTGAACGGATGCTAACTGGCGAGTGTGATTGAAATATTCCGCTTTACTACGTTATTTCCATGCGGCAGCCTCGAGGATTTCAACCGGCGAGCGTTTATTTCGATTCTACATCAGAAAACGTGAACTTTTGGGAATTCTCGGTTCCGCTTCAATCTTTTCAAGCAAATACGCTAGTTCCATGAGAAAAGGTAAATGAAATCAATCTTCGGGCGAAACTTGCGGGTTTGCGTGTAATAGGCGAAGTAACGTGAATATATAGTGAATCTTGAGTTTCGTTACGTCAAATCGTGAACGGATGCAAACTGGCTGGTGTGATTGAAATATTGTGTTTTATTACGTTATTTTCGTGCGGCAGCCTGGAGGATTTCAGCCAACGAGCGTTACTTTTGATTCTACATCAGAAATCGTGAAATAATGAAAATTTACATTTCGACTTGAATCTTTTCCACCAAACACGCTAGTTCCACGAGAAAAGGTAAAAGAAATCCATCCGCTGGCGAAACTTGCGAGTTTGCGTGTAATAGGCGAAGTTACGTATATGTCGATTGAATCTTGCGTTTCTTTACGTTAAATCGTGAACGGATGCCAACTGGCGAATGTGATAGAAATATTCCGCTTTACTACGTTATTTCCATGCGGCAGCCTCGAGGATTTCAACCGGCGAGCGTTTATTTCGATTCTACATCAGAAAACGTGAACTTTTGGGAATTCTCGGTTCCGCTTCAATCTTTTCGACCAAATACGCTACTTCTATGAGAAAAGGTAAATGAAATCAAACTTCGGGCGAAACTTGCGGGTTTGCGTGTAATAGGCGAAGTAACGTGAATGTCGATTGAATCTTGCGTTTCTTTACTTTAAATCGTGAAGGGATGCAAACTGGCTAGTGTGATTGAAATATTCAGCTTTATTACGTTATTTCCGTGCGGCAGCCTCGAGGATTTCAGCCGGCGAGCGTTTATTTCGATTCTACATCAGAAAACGTGAACTAATGAAAATTAACGTTCCGAATTGAAACTTTTCAACCAAACACGCTAGTTCTACAAGAAATGTCACGACCTCGGGCGCTCGGGATCGAGAACGCGCTGTTCTCCTTTTAGTTTTGGGCCTACCTGCATTCACCGGCAATAACCCGGGAAGGTTGAGAGCACCCGCCGTACGATGGTAGGTATTTAGAGGGGGAAAAGGGGGAAGAACTGGCAGTCAATGAGTAAGAATCGAGATATTCTGAGATTTTCGTATTTAAAAGGTTCGTTAATTCACAACGGGCCGTTATTATAATATTAGATGTTTCGCTGTGTTCTCTTTGGTACTTAAATGTTACTTGATAACTGAATGTNCTGATAATTGAGTGTTACTTGACTTGGAATGGTTTCGTTGCTTGATAATCTAGCTTTATTACGTATATGAAGCTTGAATTTAAAACGTGGGACGAATTTTGAATAAAAAAAATGAAACACACTTATTAGACACTCGATTAAGACGTAATTATTTTATTTCAACTGGATAGGCTCTAAGCTGGATGTATCGTATATTTGTAAGGGCTCTATCTGTTCACAGGATCGCGATGCAGCAGTGGGAATAGAATACAAGGCACTTCACACGTCTGGGGGTTATCAATTCGTATATTTCAAAAGTACAAGAAAATAAGACTTACGCTACGGACGGCTATGGCAGGCTCGTGCGCACGCAGTGGGAACTCGGTGTGAAGGCGGCGGAACTGGAACTCACTGCACCGTTGTTTAAACCTTGCCTGGTTTGCCGGGAGCGTTTTGTAAAACAGCTCGATTACCAGGGAGCAGACTAACTAGCCTCGTATGAGGGAGCGAGCCGCTCTAGAGAGAGTACTGAGTGTCGAATAAATGAATANATGAATAGAATACAAGGCAATTCACACGTCTGGGGGTTATCAATTCGTATATTTCAAAAGTACAAGAAAATAAGACTTACGCTACGGACGGCTATGGCAGTTTCGTGCGCACGCAGTGGGAACTCGGTGTGAAAGCGGCGGAACTGGAACTCACTGCACCGTTGTTTAAACCTTGCCTGGTTTGCCGGGAGCGTTTTGTAAAACAGCTCGATTACCAGGGAGCAGACTAACTAGCCTCGTATGAGGGAGCGAGCCGCTCTAGAGAGAGTACTGAGTGTCGAATAAATGAATATAAAAGTTTAAAGAGTGCTGTGACTCGAATAATGAATGATCGAATAAGAACTAGCAAGAAGAAGAAGAAGAACCCTGAGGCTACTGTGCGTGGGTTTATATACCCTCTCGTGACAAAGGTAGGGATGACACCGGAGTGGGGTTTCGCGCCTCGGTAAAAGTCAAAGAAATTAGGTGCCATGTAGTTTATGAATACCAAAGATAAGTACTGTCCGAGTAACTCGAGATTTGTTTAAGCTATGCCGGGCGGCCAAAGAGTTCTACGAAGACTAAGGTATGCTCGGTCTTTTAAGATAAGGCATAATAATTTATTAATTCTTTGACTCGGGTGATGATCTAATACGTTCGACATTCAGTACTGTCTCTTAAATAATTTTTAATAACGACTGGTCTCTTGCCATGAGCTTTCTTATGGTGCGGTGAATTTCTGTATCCTTACAATAATTAATATTGCGCGGTTATCGGCGATAATTAATAATATATATGTGGTTATACATATCGCTTGTAAAATGAAAGCGGTGTATTATAATATTGTGTGTGTGAGTTATAATATTGTTTGTGCATTGCGCACTCTCGATTAATAACTATAATGTTAATAACAATATGTATAATACTATAGTGTAGGTATGTTCGTTGTTAGTTGCATTAAATTATGTTCGGTATAGCGGTGGTACAGTTTAATAAAGAAGAGTAATTTTGAATACGGAGCGTATGCGTTATGACGCATGGTGTGCTGCTACAGCCACGGTCGGCTGGCGGTGTGTCTGTGTTACCTGCGGTGTATCTGTGTATAAGTGAGCGCGCGACGACTCGTCATCGCGGGCGATGCCTTTAGTATAACGTTAATATATATTTTATTGTCCTTTGTAATGGTGGGTTGAAGTCCGGTTTTGATGGATGTCGTCTGTCGACGTTTGCCAGTTTAATAGTTTATAATGCGTGTCTTTATGGTAGTTAACAAATAAAAATTTATGTGGTACAGAGTATGAAATATGTATATTGTGTACGCGCATCGTAATATAGATCGTGACTTGTAAAATAATTTCTTGCAATGCGTACCTTTTATTGTTGGCGGGTTTTATTTTAAGTTGACAATTAATAATTAATGATTTGTAACTATGTATGTTGGTTTTGAATAAAATATTGAATTGAAATAATTATAATGATTATTTCGATGTTATCATAAATTTTACATATTTCGACTGATTATTACAGTTATATGCAGCATGCGTATTAAGAGTCTCGTCTTGATTCGGTGGGGATTCAGGAAGGTGAGTAAAAAG
>NW_014556432.1:0-46343 GCF_001313825.1 Dinoponera quadriceps
AACGCAAGACGATAAAATTTGATCGTCCAGATTGTGATAATTAATTGACACAGAAAAATAATTATTTACCTTAAATGAAAATACTCAAGTCTACCCTTTTTTTGCAGAATGTACTGGAGCTAGCAAAACACTTGCCTAACGTTGTCTTATTAGAAGAAGTTCCATATAAACTCTTCAGTCATGCGGATTTCTTATGGGCAATCGATGCTAAAACTCTTTTATATGATCGTATAATAGAAGTAATACAGAAGTTCAACGCTTAACAAGATCTAGCTACAAAGTAACTAACCTGAAGTATAACACACTCATTGTTGGAACTGTTATAACTATTAACAGTTTACAATAAATAACAGTTATTGAATTATTTGATTTACATATGACGAAGTTTCCAACTTATTCATGAATTATTACACAATCTTTTATTTCCATCGGAACTTTAGAGAATTCAATAAATTCTCTATTTAGCAGACAATTGATCTATTCTTTGTAGCTGCTGAAGATGGTGCCATAAGTTTAAGCGAAATGAGAGGAGAGACTTAATTGACCACAATATGATCGGACACAACCAATCAAGTTGTTTGGTTGGTAAGGGTTAAGTAAAATCTGAGTGATGTTATTGGTTGTGTCCAATCGTACTGCGGCCTATTCTATGAAATGGCCGTAAGAATACAGCAATAACAAGTAAGAGTAAAAAATTAACCAATTGTAGTTGATTATTCTTTTCACATTCGATCGTGATTGATCCATTTCTTTTATTCTTACGCTATTATATAATATATATTATCAGCATATTTTCTGTATCACATATTTATGATGTTATCTATTGAAAATTGAATTAAACTGTTTGCAAATCTAATATATTTAGAGTAATGAAATTTTCTTTACTATGTAATTAAAATCAGGTATCCATTCATTCAACAAGATGTGAGGCAAAAAATTACTGAATAACTATTAAAATAACTAGTTATTTATGAATAACGATAGCCGAATAACGGGTTTATTAACAAATAACTATTTAGATCATCACTAGTAGCGGATACGATCGTATGTCGACGGCGATGAATTCGTAGGCGAGGCATATAGCGCGACGGATGGGGCGTTCGCCAAACAATGAGTGCACCTGTGCTTCCGTAATCATGGCGCGTGGGAATTGCGGCGAAATTCTAAGACGGGTCCGACGGATCGTGAACCGTTTCCGATTTTAACGGTATAAAAACGTAGACAGAAACCGAAACTTCGACGAGCAGTGTGGACGGTGTCGGCGATGAATTACTTCGTCGTATCCTTTGAGTATACAGACATGGAGGAGGAATTGCCTTTATTTCCTTTGATAGGCCGAAAGTGTGTCCAAAGTGTGTACGAGAGAGAAAGGTGATACAAGCGATACTTCGTCGTCTCTACGCGTGTGTCACAATTGTTGCATGTAGCACAGTTCCGGTATTTTCTGTTTCAAATTTATTATGCGTTTATCCGCACATGTGACCACAGCGACTTGTTATTGGGTTATCCACATGTCATTACACCATAATAGGCTAATGAGCCTTAATGAGCAAACGCCAAAACTACTGAAACTACTAAACTCGAAAACGCCAAAAATACTGAAATTCTGTAACTCGTTATCGGAGTTAACGACACTTTCGTTGTATTGTGCAGCTTTTGTGTACCGTAGAAAAACGCGTTCTGCGAGAGTGAGACCCGATTGACCACGTCTCTATTGAGCTACACCGATTGGCTGACGCTAGAAAAAGGTCAAATCACGGCTGGCTGGTTGGTGGTAGTCAATTGGAACGTGGTGAATCGGGACTCTCCCGTGTTCCACTAATCGCTACAGTATTGTAAACTATAGTATACGTAACTTGAACTATAAATTGGCAGTTCTGCGAAGATTACTGGAACGCTGCCCGAGTCAAGTTGAAGTTGCGTTCGGGAAACCACTTTTTGTGTGCAACCACTAAACACCAGCTATTCTGAAACACCCAGTCTGCCCTTTCTTGTTTGATTTAAATTTTCTTTCTGAAACCAGTCAACACGTCTAAAATATTTGCTCACATATAACTTACGATTGATGCAGGAAGCCGGACAATAAAGCTAGCGGCACACGATGCTTGTTTTCGTGCTGGATTGCTCGCTGGATGGAAACTCTGCGTCTTGATTGGTGTATTGTCATCCATGTTTGGAAATGCATCATTCGGAACGCAGTATTTCTATACACCAAGCAATTCAGCACGAAACAAACGTCATGTGCTGCAGACTTATAGCCATGCGTGAGTCAAGTGGAATCGAACTGCGGTCAAAAATCGGAGTGCAACTAAACAACGAGTCAGGCAAACATAACCTTCAAGTAGCGCGATTCCATCACACGGTCGGCCGATCGTTTATTTTTAAATAACATTATTCAACAGGTCGGAATCTCGTATTTTTAATTATCGTCACTCCAAAAGCAAGTTAGACGATCTTTTTATTTTCGAATGGTACGTCTCACTCACGGACATCAGACGATATCTTTATTGCAATTTATTGCTCGACAAACGACCGACATGCGACAGATTTGGATACAAATCGATCGAATATCCAGTGTGTTCGTTATTGCCTATTTGAATATCGAGAGATGTGCGAGAAAAATTCGTCGAAGAATTCTCTCCTTTCGAGAGATTTCGAACGAGGCGCGGTAACGGTTGTGTAATAACCTCTCGTTGCGCGAGATGGATCCCTAACCTATTTCCTAACCTCTACCGCTCGTATAACGCAGTTCGCACGTGACTTACTACATGACACGCGAAATCGAGACGTATTCGGCGAATACAGTGAGCAGTTTTGTCTACCAGCACTGAGAAGACGAGCTCACGGCTCGTAAATTCTAGTCACTATGGGCGACGAGAAAAAAGATGAACCTCACCGCGTTTTAGAGTGGATGGTACTCGATCAGATATCTTCTCTCGCGTTATCTCTCGCATCGTTTCATCAAGTGATCCTACTTTTTTTTCGTCAGATAAGACCGTGTATGGTTTACAAAGATGAGTACGACGACTGTACCAGTATAAAAGCTCGTTTTCATCAGTACTTCATATGGGGTGAGAAGATTGATTGCAGTCAGTGGAAGAAGGACTACCTCAACTGTTATCGGTGGGAAAAGCACAAATCGGAAGAAGCATACGTACGCAGGTTTTACTTTGTTTCTTTCGAGCGATACCGCGCATATCCGACCGAGTGATGTTGCCGAACGAAGTGTCGCATAAAAAAAAAATTACCCTTCGCGCAGGATGAATTGATCAGGAGCGAGAGGCAACGCCGGACGGAACGATTGCAGCCGCATTACGGGAACGACGTCTGGGAGAGGAGGGAGAAGCCACCGGAGAATTGGAACGCGCCTTTACCCGACTGGATGCAGGAGAAGTTCAAGGATACGTTTCTGCAGATACGAAGCAAAGAGATGAAGAATGGCGTCGAAGAATCGTACCTCGACAAGAAATGCACTATATTGTAACGGCGCGCTCCCGGCGAATTCGGTGGTGTTCGAAAAAAATCAAGCATAGCCTGCATATACACAGACTCGCACACATACACACACACACATACATACATACACACGGGCGCACACATTCGCACTTATTATTCGACTCACGCGCAAGGCGTAAGCCCAGCTACCTTTCCGCACGATTAAACATGCGCGATGAAAACGAAAGCGTCGGGAACGCGGCAACGGATAGCGGATCGATGAAGCGAGCCGGAGTATCTCCCGCCGGGGAGGTGCACGCCGTGAGAATCGAGGATGACATCGGACATTTGTACTTTCACACGTCGACAAAGCCTCGACCACCCCGTTTCCCTTTAAACCCTCGAGAAGAGTATTCGCGATGACAACAATGTTTGCGATTCAGCTGACACGATTGAATAGTTCGTCAACCATAATTGGTTTAAATTCAGTGATTCAGTAATAAAGGCCTATGATCAATGACTGTTCACTGATCACTTTTTTGCGTCGAACGTAGCCGATTCCAACGTGCTTCGCACAACGGGAGGGTGCGAGGTCGCTCGGGGACTTCTCGGAAGGAAATTCGGGCCTGTCATCGCGGCCGGAAAATACAAAATGTAGCCCAAATAGCCAGTTCACGTTTTTCGCGTTTTTCGCCCGAAAACGCTTCGGTCGTCGCACGCTCGGCGCAAAACCAATGCGAGAAACCATCGCCGGCGGTGAGGCTGCGTATGTCGGGCATGCGCAGTCGGGCGCGCTGATCTGCCGCTGTTCCGCGACAGTAGTAACGTCCTTTTCGTGCGCGCGGCGAGAAAGAGAGAGAGAGAGAGAGAGAGAGAGGAGTCGCAGTCCGCGCAAAAGTGGTCAGTACAAAAAGAAAGCCAGGGGACGCCGGAGGACTCGCGAGGAGGGACTGTCGTTTGAACGTGGCGCCCTTCCCGTCCCTTCCTCCGATATCGCCGCCTGCACCCTCCCCTCCCTCTTTCATTAGGCCGCTACGTGCGACGCACGCATCAACCACGGACCTAACCGAACGCGTCACTTTCTCTCTCTCTCTTTCCCGCACTCTTCGGGAGCGCGCACGCGAGAGACAGTGTTTGTATACGTGCGGACGCGGCGTGTACGTGTACACGAGTGCTGAATGAATGACGTAACCTATATACAACGAATAACGCGTACCAGGCGAGAGCGCACAGTGCGTTACGCCTCGGGTCGCTCCGAAGACGGACGGAGTAACCGCATCGCTGCTGGTTACATAGCTGGTGGTGTGTTCGGCGCGAAGAAGAGAGAGACAGATATACAGTGCACAACGTCGACGCGTTATCACGCGTGATCTCGAGCGGTGAGCGGAACGGAGCGGCGTGCGCGACGCCGCGCGCGTTGTTCGTCGCAGGCACGTGCGAGTGCGCGGCGACAATGGCCACGGACTGCGTGGACGGCGACTACCTCGGCGCGTACGCGCGCTTCTTCGCGGAGTTCGTCGCGAGGGTGAATCCGGACGATCAGCTGCCGGTGAAGGTGAGCGGCTACGACATCGGCGAGGGCGAGATCGTCGGTGAGATCATCAACGTGACTCTACAGTACCTCAATCAGACGTAAGTCACGCGCGCGTGTGCGTGTGTTTATTGTTTGGATTAGTCGGTCGCGTGGGAGAGAGAGGTGCGTGAAAAGGAGTGCGTATTTTTGACATTCCGCCGAAACGCGTCGACTGCCGCGCGCGCGCGCGCGCTTATCGAACGCAGCCACCGCGCTGCTTCCTACCTAAGCCGTGCCAGGCTCGTGTTTGTACACACGCCGGTATGTGTGTGTGTGTGTGTGTGTGTGTTACCACTCGACAAAAAAAAATGCTAATTAACATAGTCTTTGCGCACTATGCTTGAATTGATCTTGAAACGGCGCGCGTGAGCGTCATTTGATGTTTACTACAGCCCGATACGTTCTTCACGAGTATCTCTCGAGATACTTCGACGCTACTCGGCTAAATCGACGGTTTAAATAACGCTCAGCTATATTTGCCAACGTGTCGTTTTATCTATACAGACGTTTTAGTTACGTATTTATTTATTTATTTATTTATTTATTTATTTATAGTTGCGTATAGACGTTACAACGTTTTCACGGTGATTTAAGGCCGTAAATTGTAATAAGTTTGATAACAATTCGGTAAACTTGCACCGCGTATGCGTTGAAATATTATCTGACTGCTCGGGGATGCAATTGGGAAAAGATCGACCATTCGAAAGCTGAGATATTTGCAATTCAAGTTAAAGGCACTTTTAACGTCCGTTTTTTAATATCTTCTAAACCATAAAGATGTAAGATTTTCGTGAAAACTAATATGATATGAAAGATTAATACGCGCGCAGATATTGTACGGAAATTTCAAAATGATTAACTATTTCGTTTTGAAAATACAGCAGTGCAGCAGAGTTTATGATTTGTAATAATATTCGAAACATATATTATGTAGATACTTTGATGTTTATATACCTCTTCTATTGTCCGTGCATTTCTATCAGATCAACAGATGCATAAATGTAGTATCAATAATAAAAGCAAAATAAGCATTAATAATCAAAATAAAATTTAACTCCGTTCCAAAAGAACATTTATTATTTAAGCAGTGAAGTAAATATATATTTTTTTCCGACAAATACTAAATTTACGAGTGGCTTCCATAACGCGTCACTGAAAATGCGACACCGAGTCATACAACTCCTTTAAGAAAACTGTCACCTTCTATTCCTTTCCGCTCCGGTGACGGTCGCAAGACGCGGACAACGCGCCTTCCTCCGGGAACGATCTTCGAGAAGAGACAATAAAAGTCGCCGTTTCCCCGACACCCTGTGTATTGGCACAATGCGGCGACGGTGGTCTATTTCTGCGAGACGAGAAACGCCGGAGTTGCGAAATATTTTATCTCGTCGATCACAATAAGCGGTTCGCATTGTAGTCGCGCGGCGTATGAAAATACTCCCATCGGCGCGTTTCCCTCTTCCTTCTCTGCTCGCTTCGCCGCGATAAAGATCACGGTACCATCATCATGGTGCCGAGAAGAAAGAGAGAGAGAGAGAGAGAGCACCGTGCCGGGCGCGAAGAAGTCGACGCGTAAAAAGTTACGCATTGCTGCACGGTGCATCACGCGAGACAGAGAACAAAGGTGCGCGAGGAAGAGGAGGATGGAATTGCGTAAAGGGGCTCGCGAGAACTCGCATAAATACGCGCCGATGCCCTTTCGCAGAGCGCGCGAACTCTACCAGGCGAGAGTTCTCTGCCCGAGAGAATCGAGAGAGAGAGAGAGAAAGAGAGAGAGACGAAAGCCACTTCCGTGCGCGCGCGCTGCTGCGTCGTTATCTGCTCCGGCCGAAACCGCCCGAGTCCGTCATCAGCATTCGTAACGCAGAGCGAACGGAAAGAATGAACGACGGAGCGATAAAACGATAAGTGATAAACGAGAGATAGCGAACGCCATGGGCTCTCTTGCCGCGCCGAACTCACGGGTATCTCCTCTTTCTCCTCTTATCGTCGCGATAATTCTTTGTATTCTACATTGGAAAGTGAGTTTGCTCGGGTCTGTTTGATAATAACGGACCGGATACCCAACGCGTCTCGGTTGAAGGAAACGAAATTGTCTAGTTCTCACGAACCAAATTTCGTACTTACAACTGGAATTTCCGTTTCGATATTACAATTTCTCGCCCGCCGATGTAATTCGATACGTACAACGTGCGTTATATTGCACACATATTATATTTTGAGCGGGAAATTATAATATCGATGTGTAATGTTACTGTTAATCGGTGTTCGTTGTTGGGCTTTCAACCAAAGCGCGTACGGTTTCTCGTTCCTTCGCCGCGTCGAACGCTCACGTCTCCTTTCTTCTCATTGTCACGCTGTACTTCTCTATATTCTACACCGAGATATAAGTTTGGTTGGAAAATTTCCGCTTCTCACGAAGCAAGTTTGATTCTCATTTCTCGGAAATTCTGTTCCCTTCGATCAAAACGCGTCTGGCTCTTCATTGATCAAATAGATCCAACTCCAAAATCACTTTTTTATCTATTTATTCTACCTTCTAAATGCGAACATTTTTATCGATTATCGCGGTAAATCAAAGACCGACGTTCTTATAACGAGAAATTCTGTTTCCTTTAACCAAAACGCGCTTGGTCGTCCGTCGTTGCGCAGAAAAAAAAATTAGTCTTAAATCAAGAATAAATATTCTCATATATAAGCAGGAATATTCTAATAATAATCTTCATAGAAGATTCGTAGTCTCGATTTGATGGAATTTGTGTCGTTGGTAGTATTACTTGCACTCAATTCAAGGCCAAACATCTCCCAAGAAGATTATATCTTTGCTTATGTATGAGAACATCTATCCTTGATTTATATATATAAGTTTAATTCCTTTCTGTGCGGGCAAATCCAATAATTCACTTTTAGCCTGTTAATTCTGCTTTTTAATTGGAAACATTTCCTTACTCGGTTACACGGGTGAGTCACGGGTTCCGATACCAGTTTCGAACACCATATATGTATAATTACGTTGCGCTCTATAATTAAGTAGATTATGGATATTATCGGATAATTAAACGACATGATCGATCAACTTTAACGTAATTGTTGTAAGAATTATCACGGTGGTTTGGTGTCCGCGGAGAGTTAGTTAGCTAGCCGGAGGAACCCGTCCTTGAGAGATTTTCCCGAGAGTTCGAGACGGGACGTCCTGTGCGGGGAATTCCTCGTGCACGGCGCGAAATTATACGGTCTCGCGAAATTCCAGAACAACAGCCGCGCGTGCCAATGCGACACGAGCGAGGCGAACGGCGCGCGACGCGTCGCGCATTTCGCACGCGGTACGGTATCGATTTGTTTCTTTCTGTTCCGTGCACAATAGCGCGCACCACCTGTCCGTGGTAAACGGTTCTTTGTACCGTCAAAGTTGCATGAATTTATAGCGCGACACGCCTTGGTTTTGTAATACCCTCTATCCGAGCAATAGATATATACCTGAGGGAAATCATCGAAAGTGGTTGCCCGCGTCGTTTCTGCGAAATAGTCACAGAGAGAGAGAGAGAGAGGGAGATATATATATATATATATAATATAATGGGCTGTACGATCGATTGCAGATACTGTCCGCCGAGTTTACAGTCGTACATCGTATATCTCGTGATACAAGCGATCAAGTCGACATGCAAAAAGCAGCCGGAGATCTGCGGGCTGAGGCAGCAGGAGAGGGGTAAGTGGTATCGGAATCAGCGAATCAGCACGTTTTACCAAGACGATGTACTCGGCAAGTATACGGGCCGAAATACGAGCCGCTCGTTCGAAAAGAGCCACGTGAATCGAATTTCCAAACATCGCGACTATAAATGGAGATCGACCACGTGTAGTCAGGAGCTTTGAGATTAACCCTTTCAGCCATACATTTCTCGATGGAATTTTCGGAAATGTGGTATGCAAGTCGGGCTCGCTGATTGTGAATCTGAAGTCAGAGTTACAGAATTCAAAATAGCTGATCCAATATGGACCCAATTATTCAAAAATTTTGATTTCTCAATGATATCTTTTCGTGTTTGGAATATAAGTTTTTTTTCTTATATGTTAACAATAAGAAAAAAAGTTCAAATGGCGAATTGCTAGATAAGAATAGCGATACCTTAAATCTTCAAAATTAATGATCTCGTTTTTAACATTACTCGAAAATAATGACGAGGACGTAGCGAGTAACTATTTCAACGTTTTTTTTATATATTTGTATTTATAGCGCACCGAAGTAAGTTATCACTTCGCTTTATTTTAGCTAGTTATTGACAAATTTGTTAGGATAGAGGAAGAAGAAATTTACCAGAAAGAATCAAAATAAAGATTAACAGTATTTCAATAATTTATTGCAAAAAATTGAGCCAACGAAAAATTCTGTAAAAAACTTATGAAATATTATCAAATGTCCTTAATAAATTGATGATATTGTGATGTGTCGATTCCTAGTAGTTTGTTTACAAATGAATTTTTCTGAAAAAAAAATGTCTGTTTCTTAATTTTCCAGTTTATTTTTGTTTCCAGCGAGTTAACAATTAAGCATTTAAACTATATGCTATTTATTTTTATTTCCTTATGCTTCTGAGAATATATAGTAATAATATAGTCGACTACGACTGCCTAGAAGTTAGTTAAAATCACTAAAAATGGCGCAAAGGGTTAAGTTCGGGAGAAGACGCGGCTGAAGGTGAATTCTTCGAACGGCCCGTGTACGTCGATCGAAATGCGGTATAAACTCGCACAGTTGAACGCTAATGGTCGACCGGTCGATTTTTGCAGCATACGCGCCTCTGAAGCTCATGCAAGCCGTCACGAACGAAGTCAACGAGATCTGCAGGCGATATTTAGATAACAGCAGGCTGGCGTTACTGCCGCCGCCTTCGTCGACTCCGCAGGTGGTGGTGGGCGCCACGAGAAATGCCCGAAGAAAAATGGAAGATCGCCACGTGGTCCTGCACGACTTGCATACTATTTTTAATATTCAGGTAGGTGTAGCGTTCGCGTGACGACTCGATTGATAATTAACGGCCGATTGTTCCAACTTCTCGGCAAGATTTACCCGACAAATACCTATCGAACGGACCAATCAATAAGAGCCATTGATGTTTGCCTAATAGATATTTTAAGTACTGTAAATCTTACCAAGAAGTCGGAACAATCGGCCCTAAATTAATAATTAGGCAATCGTCGCCGGCAAAAAAAGTTACTGATTACCGAACTTCCTTCTCAACGGGTACCGAGCAATCTCTCTTAAAAAAAAACCCCCCATCATTTGCAAACTTTCCCTAATTTCGATGAACTTTTCTGCCACGCTTGCGGGTCAGAAGTTTCACGAAGCTCGCTCGCTGAGAGTGTTCGGTGAAACGTTCCTCCTTCTTTACGACCCTCCTTTTTAAAAGAGTTCGGTAAAAACGCGTTCCTCCTTCGGCCCGAGATCGAAGCGCCGAAACTGACACGTGATGTCGCAAATTGCAGGATGACACGATAGCGAATTACTACGCCGTGTTCGACGGACACGGAGGGCAGGATGCGGCGGCGTACTGCGCGACGCATCTCCATCAGTATTTGGTCGAGAGTGTGCACTATCCCACGGATCCGGAGCGCGCGCTGCGCGACGCATTCCTCACCACGGACGCGCAATTCATCGCTAAGTCGAGTACGCGGGTGAGTATCGCACACGGAGCACCGTCATCGTCATCCGCTCCTCCGTCTACACGACAAGAAAAATGTTGCTAGAACCGCAAATTATTCGTCAATATAGTGACAGGCAAAAAAAAATGTGTTCGGACAGCCGAGAAGATTTGTTAAGAGCATTAATTGCTATCCGCTGGATATACGGAGGGCAAGGTAATTTGGTTGTGCCGACTAAGTTTTATCGCCGTCGCAACGACATTTTGCTTCAACAGCAAAATTATTTTTCCCATTTGACAGACTTTTTTTTTTACTGTCGCTACATCGACAAACGATTTGCTGTTCCGGTAAAACTTGACTTTTCTCCGTGTAACGCTGAGTTAATCTCGATCGCATTCTGCTTAAACAGAGATTGAACGGCGGTACCACCGCGGTGTGCGTGCTGGTGATGGATAAGAAGCTCCACGTCGCGTGGGTCGGCGATTCCATGGCCTCGCTGGTTAAGCGCGGCTGCGTGAAGCAATTGGTAAATCCGCATCGTCCCGCGAGAGAAGTAAGTAGCGAGCACCGGGTCTCTTCCGTGCCTCCCCGATTTTACCGGCCGGACGTAAGATAATCGAACGTGCGCGGATTGTCACAGTCACGTCGCCTAAAGCTGTCTCTACAATAGAAATAGTAGCTTTAAGCCGTAAGAAATTGACCAATCATAGTCGGATATGAGAAGAATAATCAATTTCGATTGGCCAATTTCATACATATACCTATTGTACATACAATATATTGTATGTAATATATATATATATATATATATATATATATATATATATTGTATATACAGTACACTTATTGTAGACCCGGCTTAAGTCCCCATGGGATACGCAAAAGCGGTAAGCAAATCGACCAATCACAATCGATCATTCTTAGGGTGACTTTCGCCGACTTCGGTTAAAGTTAACTTACTTGGTTGGTTCAACGGAACTGACCAATCGCATTGATCGGTTTGGCTAATTGGCCAATGGACGATCGGTCAATTTTGTTGGATTAATCAGTCGGTTGGGTTAACCAGAATTGGTGAAAACGGCCCTTAGACTACGAGGAGAACAATCGACCGTGATTGGTCAGTTCGCTTACCGCTTACATCTTGCTTCCTTGTATGCGCCGTGGGCCTAATTCTCGCAGAGGATCTTGCTTCTGATCACATGGTCGTACAACACCACGTGCTCGTAAGACGGACAGCGTATCCGTACTCGGGTCGAGTGTACACCGGGCGACGCAGCGGCCGGATCGACGGTGATCATCTGCCGGTCGTGAATATTCTTGAGCAACAGACCGTGCTCGGGGTCGACGATCGGCAGGTAATTGCGGCTCTCGTTCAGGTGGGCTTTTCCCAGCCTCCAATGATAATACGCGAGATCCCGCTTGTGCGGCGACAGTCGTCGTTCCCCTCGGTAATACGGCAGCCAGTCCTCCTTCTCGAGACGGTCGCCGAAATCGATGTAGGCGGACTCCTCGAAGCGCGAACGTTTCGTCAGATGCCGGAGGAATACGACGGTCGAGAGAACGCCCAATCGGTTCGGCCGTTCGCGCAGGGCCAGCTCCTCCATCAGCTTGTCGCCGGGCGTCACGAATTCCGACGTGAGCTCGTAGGCTCGGTGCGGGGGGTACAGCAGGTCCCGCACGATCTTCGAGCGACGATAGAAACTCCCCTGGCTCAGGGTCTCGCCGGTGCAGCGGTAGCCGAGCTCGGCCAATTGCCGGGCGGTCTTGCCGCTTCTGAGATAGTAGATGTCGGCAGGACTCACTAGCGAGTCCAGGTAGTCCTCGTAACTCGGGAACTCGAGCAACCTCCTGTCACTGTCGATCCGCGTCCCGATGACCGTCATGTTCGAGGAGAAAGAAAGAGAGAGAGAGAGAGAGAAGCGATAACTCGCTCTCGAAACTTGCAATTTATCTGAATCCCCTGTATAATGCAAACAGTCGAGACGCGCGGAATGTATGTATGTGTGTGTGAGAATATCGAAGAGTATCGACACTCTCGACGCTCTTGACACGCTCTCGCCTCGTTATCGCGAGGATATTACGCTCGGCGTCGACGCGCCACGTGCGAGGCTTATCGAGGCAAAGTAGCGTCCTATTTACCATACGACGCGGTCTCTTTCTTCTCCCCAGGACGAGCAGGAACGGATTAACAACATGGGAGGAGTCGTTATCAATTGCGCGGGTGTTCTGCGGGTAAACGGGTTTCTCAACATATCACGAGCCATAGGTAAGCCCCGTTGCATTGTGTTGCACGCTTTTACATACGTGAAAATACGCGAGGGCGTTTGTTCAGGATACGAGGAGGCCTCGTATTCATTCAGTTCCGCCACGCGACGAGACGAATTTACGGGCGATACCTCGGTGGAAATAATCGAGAGGCACTTTCACGAACGCGCCTTCCGAAAGCACGATTTACCCTCTCGGCACGATTTTCGCGCCGTCCCGAGCGATTTACCAGCCGGCTCTCGAGCGACGCCACGAAGAAGACACGGTATCAACACACAGATGGAGACAGTGACGTCCCCATGGCGGTCAGTCAGTACTGTAGCAAGTCGCGTTGTGTGTCGACTCGCGTCGTTCCGAGTCCCGCGGGAAGTCGCAAGTGGGAAGCAGATTTTACCTCGAAATCACGACTATAAATGAGCTCATCGAAGAGATCTTATATATAACGGAAATGTGTTCTCCTCTCGAAAGTTAGGACATGGCGAAACGTGGCCGTAACAAAGTTCGATTCATTTATCGGAAAGTCGCGGGAAAGCAGACTCCCACGGTCTCCCTTTAATTGCAACCAGACGAAAAAGCCCACTTCTCTCCGGAGAATCGCTGCACGAAACGTTTCATGCATATGTAAGATCGCGCCTTCCGTTTCTTTCGTTGTTGCGAATCTTTCGGAGACGCCCCGCTCGCTTTTCGCGCCTGCCTGAGTTCAAGGTTTCGACCAGGCTTCGACGCAAAAATGTAACTTCGATAAGCGCGAATTTATATGCCGCCGGCGCGCGCGAGAGAGTAATATGTTTACTCACAACGCGCGTCCGGGTTGGTGCGCGACGACAATCGCGCAAAGCGAGGCTTGCGTGGCATAGGATATTAGAATCATTTGAATAATCGATGTCGAGTCGATATCGAAATCGACCGGCCGGCAATTTCAGAGACGCGTTTCGAGACGCGAGTCGCGTACGGCGAGGGCGCGCCATTTACGGGACGAGCGCGCCCGGGCGAGCCCAACTACGGCTCTCGTCGGGCCGACGGGGGAGTGAAAAAAAAAGGGGACGAAAAAAAAATTCTAGCCGCGTGTCGGGTATCCTGTTGGTTCCGTTTGCCCGCTGACACAATAGTACGTGCAGTTACGCTCCGAGAGCTCTACCGTGCGGCTCGCACGATCGCATGTGCGGAATAATTAAAAGGCCATAATTCAGCGGCGTCCATCTTGGTACGCTCGCGGAGTTCGGCGGGCCGATATTCGACCGGCGCCATTAACAGGTGATTCTTTCCTCCAGAACATCTTCTCTTCTTAGCACACACACACGAACACACACACACGTTATAATTTCGAATTAAATTTATTGGATTTTTCAGACGTATACAATCACTAGAAACGTAGACGCCTACGTTGAGAAAAAATTTCTTCAAATTTGATCAATTTTATTTGCATCCAAACAAATTTCATCATTGGCATGTTTCGATTAATAAGTACAATTGCTAGACTTTTCAACGTATATTTAGCTTAAATAAAAAATTTGTTTGCAACGAAAGATAATTTTCCTATAAAGAAATGATTTGTTTCATTTCACATATTTATTATAGCCAAATAATATTTTGCTCGGTTAGAAGATGCTATTTCAAATAATAGCGTTCCTTCTGTTAAAAAACAAAGTTCTCTTGAATGAGAGGATAAAATTTTGAAACAAACTTTAGTAATAAATAAATCGAAATATTAAGTCTAAAGAAATCTTTTTCTCTGTGTATGAGAACTGAGATTGTTCGTGTGAGTAAATTTGTATGGGAGGATGAATATGATTGACGGTGTAAACGCACGGCAAGTGGGAGGATCCAAGTTCGACTCCTGGCTGAGTTAGGCGGTTCACAATATTTAAAGCAGTCAATTAACGTTAATTAATTAATTAATAGTTTGGGAACTTGTAAATTTATTAATAATTAGATCGATTTGACGTGAAAAGTAGATTTCTCACGTATGAAAGAAGTCTGGCGAAGTTAATCAAAAAACATATTTATTCTCTGATATAAATTTATCCACGCACCAATAACCCTCGCTCGGCATTTACAGGCATTTCTACGTTGTGCTTCTAGTTATAATTTCGCGCGCGCGCGCGCGCACCTTACGAATTACGAGGAGATTCGCGCCGATTGAACGCTTTCACGAGTAATTTCCACCTGGTTTCTTGAAATTTATTCCCGTAAAAGAGGTCTCACGGGTGGAAACTAACCTAACAACACACGTTCTTTATTTAGTTATTTAATGACTTGTTATCGGAGAGAGAGATATATATGTGTTTATTATCTGCCACGGAAGTTATTTATGACTCAGCCGCGTATTCTCGTTAGATATTACATCACGTAAAGTGTAATCTGTCGATTGCATCAAAAGATCGTGAATTACATAAGGCTTAGTGCGTTTCGCTGTCCTCTTGCCGAACCCCGATCTCGTCTCTCGCATCATCGATAAGAAGAATATGAGTGGATGCTATTTTCGGACGGGATTTCTCGGAAATGGCGCAAATATTACATTCCGCTTTCAAACGATACGCAACGTGCAACATTCAGACGAGACGAAAGTTGGGCACTTTGAGCCGAAATCCGCGGTATTTAATTCGATTGGTCGAACCGCCGGCACGACACGCAATACGGACCATTTTATTCGCGAATGTTTCTCCGCGTACGTAGGCCGACGAAGCCCTACACACACACACACACACACACACACGAGACGCGTTGGTCTCTCGCGAGGAAGGCAAGGAAGAAAAAGCGCCGTTCGGGATTCATAATAACCGGAAGCGGCGCTGCGGTGTTGCGGTGGCGTCATTATTTAAATTAGCAGCGCTGTTCATTAAACAGTTAATTATAGTTAATTGCGCGCCGCTTGTGCTGCTGTTGCTGCTACTGCAGGCGTGTTTTTCGCATGTAAAATATCGGAATTACGGTTGCCAATGGATAAAACCGTAACAGTTACCTCGGACTCGACTTCCAATCTAATCGCATACTTTCGGAATTGAGCATTCCTTTACGCTTTTCGCGTTCACGCTCTTCTAAGCGTACGCCCGCACCGCCGCCGCCGCGTTACACGTCAGCGTCTCTCGAAACAACCGGCGAGAGATCCCTCTTTCGTATGTTCGTTCCTTTTCTTTCTTTTTTTTTTTTTTCAATACTCTCTACTCTCTTTTCCAGGCGATGTCTCGCACAAGCCGTTCGTTACCGGCGAGCCGGAGATCCGATGTGTCTCCTTGGACGGCACCGAGGATTTCCTCATAATCGCCTGCGACGGACTGTGGGACCACGTGGACCCGAGAACAGCCGCGCAACGAGTCTACCGGCAGGTGCTGCAAAGTCCACGTGAGTGCATCTTGATTAAAAACGCTGCAGCGGTGGTACTTGCACGTGAGGCGTCCGAATCGCGGTTACCAATCGCAGCGTGTCGGTCCTCAGGCGGCATCAAATATACCTAACTTTGGACGTTCCTGTCGTTCGGGTCTTTAAATATACGAATATTTAAACTCTGAATATATAAAATATATGTATATATTCAATAAATATACAGGGTGATGCACGCGCAACGTGATCAGCTTGGTTTATTCTGCTGTTAGTGGACCGATTGAAAATTTTTTTTCTAGTATAATATGGTTCAAGGTGAGCTTTAAGATGATTACATTAAGTTTACGATGCATAATTCTACACGAATGCGCAATTTTCAATCGGTCCACTAACAGCAGAATAAACTAAGCTGATCACGTTGCGTGGTTCACCCTGTATATATACAGGATGTCCCTTAAATATCCAGCCATACTCAAAGGGGCGATGCTTCGGTTTATTTCGAGTAAAATGTTCGTATTAACGTGTACTTTAAACGGCTTAGTTTCCGAAATACCAGAGTGCTTTAAAAAAAGATTAAACGTGATGATCTATTTAAAATGCCAGTCACGGAAACAAAAACAGCAGTAAGGGAAAAATACAAAAATAGGCGCTTCGGTTCTTCAACCTGATATCTTTGAGAAGGAGGGCCGAAGGGTGTGTCTTGACGGAAAGTGGTTATTTTCAACAATTCATTGTTTCGTTTTTTATTTTTCATTTTTTGGCTATTGTGTTTTTGAAATATCATGATGCGTTAAAAACTTACAGCAGGTTTCAATGAAATATCCTCAAGTCTTTGTGAGACCTACATTTTCCTAAAAGCTTGAACACCCTGTATTTCAGAAACTAAGCCGTTTAGGATATATGTTTGTATGAACTTATTTATCTAAAATAAACCAAAGAATCGCCCCTTTCAGAGTATGGCCGGATACTTAAAGGACACCCTGTATATTCTATGTTGAAAGTTTAAATATTCATATTTAAAGGCCAAAACACAGCAGGAATACCCAGAATAAGGTACATGTTCAGGCATTGATACCTTTACCTTAGGGCCGTCACACATAAAATGGCACAGCTGCATATTAATGACGGCTGACGATTAATGACGGTCCTCAATGAAGAGACTGAGGACGCCGAAGTGCCGAACCTGTGAGTGAACTTGATTCGCAGGTTTCTCACTCTCGTCGATTGAAAACCTTGCATTGAAAACATTCCACTCAAAGGAGGAGGAGGGGAGGGACGGTTACTTAGCGGCTATTTTCGACAATGGATAAAACCTGAAAAGAAAAAGCGAACTTTTCCGCGCGTTCTAAGGCCAGAGTCTGGTCGTGTTCCACCAGCCGGTGATTTTCCATTGAAAAGTCTCGCGGAATTGCGAAATGCTGGCTTTCCTAATCGGAGAGGTTTTTATCAGCCGTCGCTTTAGGCGCAGAAACAGGCCGACGGAGAAAATCGATTCGAGCCTCGCCGAGTTCGATAAACGCGCGCCGGCATGTACAAGCAAGTTGCGCGCGCGATCGCAACGCAATTTCCGCGCGATAAGCGCGCGCTCGCGGGATATCCGAGTTGGAAATGATTTCCATCCATCTATCTATCGCGCATCGCTCGCAGCTCTTCCTCGACGATACACGACGCCGGCGACGGCGAGAAAGCGGGGGAAACGATGTTTGCCGAGGAATTTGTGCTAGAAAAGACGAATCTCTTTGTAATCCCAGTCGCTCTCCTTGTGGCCTTGTCATGCTCTGCTTCGCCGATTTCCGGCACGGACGCGACACAAAATTTGCCTAGCGCTTCGCGTCGTCTTCCTCTCTCGCGACCGGCCGGTCTCCCGACGATCTTACCCAACGATCTCTTTTTTTTTTCCTTTCCATCGCGCACCGAAAGATCGGCTCGAGATGCGGAACTGCGCGGCACGCAGAACGGAGATGACGCTTCGATAACATAATTCCATTGTCGACGAGAACTATTCGGCGTCCGGCGATCCTCTTCGCGTAGGTCGAGCTACTTTTTACCCGAGAGAGAGGTGGTGAGAGGGAGGTGGAGAGGGGAGAGAGAAAGAGAGACGAGAAAGCGGGAAAAGATAGGAACAGCTGAAGCAGCAGGTGAGCGAGAAATTACCACAATTTCGTGCAGGTGCAGCTGTCCACGAGCCGTCTCCTATTTTTATCATTCTCGTCGGGCAGGAAATGCCGATCGATTTCGCGAACGTTTAATAGCAATTAATACCGGCGGCTACATTATAACCGGTCGACCGATCGCCGATCTTTTAATTCCTCAAGTGGAAGTAAAGGTAAAGGAAAAATGTAAAGGAAACCTGTCGCGAAACATTCTCGATTATCGATTGTTTTTGAAGAAAGGCCGGACCGGCCATTCTAAATTCGTATTTTTCAGCTTATAACGTGAGAGTTGGAAATACAGAGTCTGAATAAAATGCTTATCATGTCAAATGATTTGAGTTCAAAATACAGAATCTGAATGAAATGTTTATCATGCCAGATCAGGAAAATGATTTGAGTTCAAACTGAACTTGTTACTATAAGAAAAAGAGGGTTTTCGGAGAAAAAATTCCTCAAATAGTTTTGCAAGTGCGATTTAAGAAAAAGTAATGTTCGTTCGTTGTGGCGGGCATCTGGTACTTTAAGAAAAAAAAAAAAATAGCACGCCATGCGAAAACTAGAAAACCGAAATATGTTAAACGGTCCACTGGACCGGAATGTGGCGAGCCACATAGTAAAAATACACCTTTTATTTGTATCAAAATCGGTTCTTATTAACATTTTTGTGTAAAATTTTTAAAAACAATTTTTAAAAACATATCTGTGTTAATTCAATGTATTGTGCTTAATTGAGCTCAATTTGTATATTTTGTGTTGAGTTGATATTCAACATGTGTAAGTGTTAACATATTTTATACTTCAGTATCGATTAACTAATTATTGTGAATGTTAATTTTGTGTTAATTTTGTGTTAATTTTGTGTTAATTTTTGACGTAATATTTGTATTATTCTTCAACATGGTCACCTTGTGTTAAGTTAATCAAAATTCGTGCGGACTGTTTGCGACATGTGAAATATGTCACATTTAACACAAAATTATTTGTACTATGTAGTATTAACATTTATATCCCCCGGACAGTCGCAGTTAGATACTTAATGGCCAATTTTGTGTTTCCTTGGTCGGTGACCAACAGGTCCTTGTAAACATACAGTTTTTCGATTGTTTCTGATTAAAAGACCGTCAGCGTCTCGTCAGCATTTTTCCGCTGGAGGAGAAATCGCTCGAAAGATTCGCGGCTGAAATGTAGAAGAAACGTGATTCACCTCCGTGACACTCCGTGCACATCATTGAATAATAGGAAAACACAGAGTCACGTGAACTTGTCGTTCGCGTATTGTCGTCGAGACGTCGTCTCGGACGACAAACCTTCAATCAGCCGACCGCTTGTTTTCGCGTTTCGCCGCTCGGGAAATGTTTGCGATTATTGTTTTCCGCGCGCCAACGACACGAGTTTGCGTCGTGCGTGCGTTGTACGTACACGGGCAGACGTTCGTAACGTCTCTCCCCATGTTATTGGCCGCGATCCGGCTTTTTGCTGAGTATCGAAGAAGGCAGGCCTGCCGAATGTAACGCGGCACGGCTGTGGTGCTCGCCTCTTCCTTCGTCCTCGGGCGAGCAAGTCGATGCCTGCAGCTCCTCCGATCATTCGCTCGCTCGTCATCCGTCTGCACGGTCGGCCCGTCTTCCTCCTCTCTGTCTGTCCGTCTGTCTGTGTCTCTGTCTTCTTCCCTCCCGTGCCTGCCCGGGACGTTTTTCCTCCGATTGATTTTCCGCCACGATTATAAGCTCGCGTCGGTTGGTGACTCAGTGATTCACAGTGATTCATAGTGTTGCCAAGGAGGAGGCGCGAATATTCACAGGGAGTCCGCCCGATCGACTTCGAAGGTTCCTCTCTGGTGAGTCGAATCGAACACACGTATACGTATATGGACGGTTTTTTTTTTCTTTTTCTTTCGAAGTTTCAACAGGACTTCGACTCGTTCAACCTTTTTCAACCGCCGAGGTTGATCGATCGAGGTCGCTGTTGAAATCGCGATTTGCCGTCGTGAATTAACGAACGTTGTAGCCGGCCAGTTGCGTAAACGTTGCGCGTATCTTCTGATATCGCCTTTTTCATGTCTGCCTTTTGCCTGTGCGAGACTCCTGACGCGTGTATAGCCTTTCTAATAAGCGTATCGTCACTTTTACGTCATTTATCGTCATTTTACAATTGAACCTTGTCGATTTGACCGTACATAAGTTGTCCTGCGGTGATTATGTCTGATGATGAGGTAATAATTGCAATTTCTCAACATTCTCACGATTATTGAGCAAACTCGTCATTTCGCACAGCGCTCCCCCCCCCCCTTCCTTTCTCTCCCTCTCTTAATAATTCTATAATAATTATTAATTTCATCATTCGGAGAGATCGTTACGTCTCGCCCGCCCAGCGATTTCAATTACCTCCCCGGCCGGCCTCATTTAATTAGAAAAAAATCCTCGGCTTCGTAATTAACGTCGAGAACGCATCGTCGCATGTCCGTGGTCGACGTTGCCTCGAAAGATTAGTACTCGCCGATCACGGACATCGACATCATGCGATTGCGCTCGCGTATGCATGACGCGCATAGAAATCGCGACTGCAAATGCGTCTATAGGGTGGTACCACGACGACGACGACGACGTCATCGTCGCCGTCCCGGCGAATCTTGCAGAAGAGGGACTCTGAGTAATCGAGCAATGGGGCAATATAATCGGCAACGCGACGGCATTGTCGCCGTGTGAAAGACATTTTCCCAAGAGAGTCGAGTAACGCCATCGTCGTCGTCGTCAAGTTGTCGGCCGTTCGCATTCATCGAAAGGAGTCCGGAAATCTCTCACCGTGAGCTGTTATACGGTACACAGCCGCGCCGTGAAAATATGCCTCGCCGTTAGGAAGCGCGCGATTATCGTCGCCATCCGCCGCGCCGATGTAATCTTCCTTCCGTGCTTTGCGCGAAGGAATTCGAAAATTACGTAAATTCAATTTGATACGCCGATACTTCCATCGTTTCCGTTCGGGATCGCTCGACAACGTGCTCGGCGATAACCGGAAATCGGCCGAAGGAGCTCCCCGACATCCGGCGTATTTTGTTAAATCTTCGAACTCCGGGAATCTTCGAACGACGAGAAATTTCTTACAAAACTCGGAACGTTTAGATCAGATTTAAATTTCGAATTTGAAAGGCGCCGCCACAGCGTTTCCGGAGAAACTTTGATAAAAAACTTCAGATTTATGAGAAATTCGGGATATTTCTAAGTAAATGGAATTACGAAACATCTCTCGCCGTTATGGCGCACAGTCGAAAGAGTTTAGAGTTTAGTCGAAAGAAGTTTACCAGCTTCTTCTTTCCTCAATATTCAGCTTCTCCGTGTATGGGTTTGAGGGGGATGTGGAATAAACATTCATGCGCAAATATCATCTATTTAATTTATCGATAAATAGAAAGAATAAACTTTATATATACATGTGTGTTGATAACGTAACGTATAATATCGCAATATTCAGTTTCCTCTCTTCTTTAACGAATTTCATTATTTAAAATTATATAAACCTTGAATATAAAAGAACATATACATATATATATATAATAATATTAGTTTATTATGAAGATGAATCTCACTTTTAATCTAATGAGAGATTTAACGCATTTGGTAATCCTGGGAAAGTATGCCATTTCACAGTAAAATTATCGGCTAATAATTAATCTACAACATGTTTCCTTCCGAAATTATTCGATTTTAAATAGTTCTAGTAGATCCCAAAGATTATACGTTAATGTAACTGGGAAAATTTCATCTAAACAGAGTTAGAAGGAGATTTCATTTAACTTATTGTTTACTATAATAAACAAATTTTAATCGTGCATTCTGCAAGTTCAAAGCACGTTCGGTAACAATTAGATTGTGCTCCTGTTTATATGTGCTTACGAACGTTTATAACTTGAAATATTCAACAAGGAAATATAGATTTGTACGTGCATGAAACGTATATAATGTATTTATGTTAATGTTTCTGTAAAATTACGAAATGAACGTGTTTATATTATTTCCAAGCACAGCGTGAAAATTTCAATCCCGCATAGTTCAGGAAATATATACAATCTTTTATACCGCATCAATCGCCATCTTGAATTTTGAAAGTCCCACTGTGCGGCGGTTTTGTTTAGCGCAGCTGGTTAAAATCGATCGTCGCCGATGGATCAAGGCACACGTCACGGGGCTGACAAGAAAGAAAAGTTCCGACAAAAGAAACGAAACCCGGGTCGAAATTTCGGCCCCGTGTTAAACCTTTAATTCTACAACGTAGTAGGAACTAGGATAGTAAATTAGGTTCCATTTCAATTTTAATAATATAATATAACCCCTACATTGACTCTGATGACGTCTTAAATTTCCATTATCCGCTGTTTTAGCGTTTTAGCGTAAAATAGGACAATGAAGGGTAGCGTGTTAAAATCCAACCTGTAGAATTAAAAATTCAAGAGAAAATTGAAAAGTCAACGTCGTCAGAGCTTTTTATCAGCCTATAGATGCCTAAGTAGGCGCAAGCTATCCTTAACCGTAACTTTTCTCGCAATGTGAAAGCGAATAAATATATCCCTTGCATTGTGTACTTTTTCAAGAATCTTATTTAAACCCCGGTAGAAACACGTTAATCGTCGATAGTTTTAGTGTTAAGAGCGGCCGGAGTAGCATCAAAATTTCCATCCGTTGGACGCGGAGACTGGAAGGCGTAAAAAGACCGATCCGGCGCGGTGAAACCTCGCAGGAGAGAACGGGGCACCTCTCTGTCCGCGCCCCGCGTTCCCATAATTGTTAATCCGGGAAAGCGCCCGCGCGGTTTCTCATCCTCGCGCCGATCAAATTCGTCACGCGGGTGTGCGCGCGTGTGTCTCGTAGACGGTTTTTATCAACGTCGGTCCGCGGCACGACTCTCGCGGACGGGGAGAGGAGAAAAGTCAGGGCCGCGCGAGAATGAGCGCAGCATCCCGGGAATATCTCCAGGGATATACATTCTGTCACCCTCTGACGCATCGGCGCGTGACGCGCGACGATGTGTACGGTTTTACGCTCTTTACATTTTCAACGACCGCCTCTGAGTCAGGCTGTGCGTTTAACAGCGGTTAAATCCGCGAGAGATGACGCCGCGCGGCTGGCAAAATCAGTCCGTTCTCGCCGCGAGGAATCCTGGATTCTTCGCACGACTTATCCGCGAACACCGTCCCCTCGTCCCTTCCTGAGAAACTACCGGCCCGATTTACAGCCGGTAATCGGTTATATTTACTCAATGTCCCGCGCAGTTTTGCGAGAAAAAGCGGGAGACATTCTCCCGCGTCGCTCGACTTCTCGATTGCTCGCGACTCCGACGCGAATCAATTCGCGACAGCTCCTGTTATCAGAGGGCGACGAGGAAGGATCGGGGGGGGGGGGGGGGGGTCGACCTTTACCGCCGAATTTCAAAACCCCCGACTTTTGNCCCTCGACTTTTGCGTCGGCGGATTTTATCGGTCGCTTTACAACTTCCCGAGAGGGATAATAAACGGGTTAACGAGCATTCCGGTTAATTGAAACCTCCGCGGAAACAGACGCGGCGCTTCGGCGCATGGCAACAGTGCAACGGCGTTAAAATATCGCAATAAGGCATTAAACAAAGGAATCCGGGAGGAGCTGAACCAAGACGCGCGGTTACTGAAGCGAAACGCCTGGAGCGTTTCTTCGTCTCTCGAAAGGATTCGCCGGAGAACAAGGCTCGGAAGGGAGGAGGAGGAGAAGGATGAGGTGGAGAACGACGAGAAGGTGGGGAAGGAGGAACGGCCGGTAGGGGGGAAGGGGCTATCCATTCACGAGGCATCGCGCGAAAGGTGAAATTTGGGTTACACCAGGTCCTTCGCCTTATTACCGTGCCGTGCTCGATCCGCCGGTGCGGTTCCTTCCGTCTCTCTCGTCGCCGATCGTCGTCAGCGTCCCTCACGGCGACGTCTCGTTAACGTCCGACGATTAATGCAGACCCGGCATTAATATCGGTCATTGTTGCGCTTCTTCCGTTCTGGCCTTCGTTACCCCCGCACGGCCGACGTCACATCGCGGGTTTCTCCTCTCACTTCCGCGCTCTGGACTCGCGAGGATCCGTTAGGACTTCGATTTTTGCGCGCCGTTCACGGAGATGCATCAACGCACGAAGCCGCGTCTCGAGGAGAAACGTCGAGGGGGGTCCGAAATGATCGAGGAAAATTCATCGGGACTCAAGTCGCGCGTAAGGACACGCAACCGAAAGTCGGAGGACGTCGCGAATATCGGCGAGCCGGGAGGACGAGTCGGCCAGGCTCGTTATTGGACGTCGCCGCGGAATCGCGAGGTCGAACGAAATATCCCCGGTGATTATTTCCACACGCACACACCGGGTATACACGACCGGTCTGGCGGCGTCGGACCTCGTCCTCAAAAAGGATCGGTCGAAGGCCAACGGCGGGCGGGGGTACTCGGCTCTCCCTCGGTTCCACGCTGACGCCGTCGAGCGCGATCGAACGGCCAGATCGATTTTTACGCGGTGCTCGATTGTAAAGGCCTCCTCCCCCCCCCCCTCCTTCAGCCCCGGCCGAGNCCCCCCTCCTTCAGCCCCGGCCGAGTTGCGTGCGAGTAAATATCGGCGTGTTCCTCGAGACGAAGGAAGCGAAGCTGGCTCGCCGAAGGCCCCGAGTGAGAACCGCTGGCTGCACCGCCTTGCAACGGTCGACGTTACATCGGCGCAGCCTAACCGCAAACCCGGTGAATCACCCGGAGGATCGTCCGTCTTAATCCCTCGATATCGCGCGCTCTCCTCTTCTCCTCCTTTCGACTTTCGTCGCGTGCACCACCACGCTTTCCAGAGCCGGTCTTTCACGCGTACGCGATATCGCTCTTAGCAACGGGGCTCGCACGTGAATCCGCACTTCTGTTATCGTCGGAAATAACGTCGTCGTCGTCGGCAGATCTTTATGCGTGCGCGCGCTCTGGGTACTTTGCAATTCAGACCTTCCGCGAAAAGCTTCGCTATTTTCTGTAAGCGCCTTTCTCGCTCACGGAGTGATTTAACACTACCGACGATTAACGCGCGCGCCTTTCTAAACCGGAGTTTAAATCTGATTTTTAGATAAATACGCAACGCAAAGGGAAAAACTGTTTATTCGTCTACGCGTTCACACGAGGAAAAATTTACGGTTAATCTCAGAGAATGCACCGTTCCGGAAATTGGAGTTACTTTTGTAAGAAAAATTTACAAACCGGTCGCTCGACCGCTTTGGTAGTTTCAGTGTTGAACTGGTAACTTGAGGACTCGGGACATAAAATCGTTGAACTCCGCAAAGAAATTCCGCGTTATTACCGTGAATTATAAATTTCCTATGACTATATTTTCAAAACTAAACGATCAATAATTCTGAAATTGTTGTATAATGTCTATGTTAATTTATTCTTAATATTACAATAATTTTTCAGTAAGATCCTAAATGTGGTTTAGAAAAAGGTAAAAATAATCATTAAGAATAGGATATTATAGTCCCAACACGTATAAACAGTGTCATCTTTAGCTGCGAACATCTTAGCTTTCGAACGGTCAATCATTTTCTAATTGCGCGAATAATTCGGTCATATTTAAATTTATATATAGTGCAGGTTTCAACGAATTCTTAAAAAAATGTATTTTATGCCACACTACTTCATCGCATTGCCAACCGCGCGAATTGCGCTTTACCACGCTCTGGAAACCACACATTTCGTAAACGGTGCGCAGTAACGTATCTGAATGTTTACAATTCTCGCGCTATAGGAGTCAATAGTAAAATCTAAAAGTAAAAATAATTGTTCATCAAACCACTGCCAAGGCTCCGCTGATATCCAATCAATGAAGAACTTATGAGCCAATATAACAGAGCGTGGACACTCGTAGTGTCAACAATCAACGGTAGTTCCAAACAACAAGACCACATTCTTGATTAAAGTTCATTTGACCGAAGAATATAGTCTTGCTATTTAGAAATGTTTGCACCATCAGTTCGATGCGTTCGCTCGTATTGGCCGGTAAGTACTTCGTTGATATAATAACTTATCTCCGGAATCATTCCAAGTTCAGACGGATCGATCGACGATCGCCGACGAAAGGGGTGGGCCTACCTGATCGCGATTGCAATGTGTTTGAAAGCTCGAGTCGCGCGCGTCGATTCGTCGATGCGAAGGAAAAAGCGCATAAGCGCGCGCGCGCGCGCTGACTGAGAGAAGACGATGGAAAGCGGCGGCGGCGAGGAGGGGACGACGTCTCTTCGTGCTTTTTACGCTTATGACGCCAGCGGCGGCCGTCCAATTTTAGTGTAGCGTGCGAACGCGCGCGTTCTCGTGGGCATTCGTATCTGACTCACGGCGACATTCCTCGCGTCGCTCGCCGCGCGATTTTTCTCGCCCGAGCGCGATGACGAGAGGACGAGCTCATTCGCGGGAGGAAGCGCGGGAGAGCGCGCGGAGGTCGACCGAAGCCACCGCGATCTCGTCGGGTGGCTGATTTATCGTTAGGAAATAGAAACGGGCGTGGTGGAGGGACGCGACGGGAGGCGAGAGACGAAAGACGAGAACTCCTGAAAATCGCTACCCCGCGATGTCGCTCTCCAGCGAGCGCTAAAAATACGAACCGACGGCGCCGCGAGCGGCGCGCACTCCCGCCCGCTTCGTTTGAAGGATTTAAACAGCTGAAAGGCATTTCTCTCGTCCTAGGATGCGACATAGGCCGAGGTCGACGACCCGCCTACCTTTTCCGAGGCGCGATCCGCGCCGAGAAACTCCCGCTCCGGCTATCGTAAAACCACCGCCGTCGCGGCCCTCCTCCGAGAAGCACTGACCCGCGCAAGTCGCAGGGCGCGACTTCCACGAATTGATCGAACGGCCATCGGGCGATTAGCGCGGCCGCGATTTTCCCGCGCTTTCGTCCCCCTACCCGCTTTCGTTTCGACACGCGACGGACGCTGATAACGACGTCGTCGAAGCAAATATATAGGTAATCGAAGAAACGCGCACATGTGCATCTCGCGCACTGTACGTCGACGCGACGGCCTCGTTAATTAAGCCGCTTGTGCAAATTTATCTTGCGGATTCGCGTCCGGACGGCGCACACGCTAGACGAGTTTCCGATAAAATTGAGGAAGAGAGAGAGAGAGAAAGAGAATCGCACTCTGACCGGTACGACCTACCGCACTGTCGCCGCAACGTGGAATGTCGGAAAACGAGCTGGGCCGCCGCCAAGAATTCGGTTACCGATTCTCTCGACGGCGAAACGCCTCGGGACGACCGGCTGTTTCATTATTCCTGTTACGACCAGTGATCTTTCGTCCCGCGGTCGAACGGCTCGGTGATTTTCCCTCGGTTTCTGCCGGGTGCGAAGGTTATCGGGCGCTTTCACGTGATCTCCGAATGAAGAAGATCCGTGTGAAACTCGAAGTAGTCGTACGACGAGTCGGAGTATTCATACAAGCCGGGTATTTTTTGTCAAATTGTAGAGAGTGTCCGTAATGTAAATCGTCTTATCCGTCGTATACTTGCAGTTCAGGTCGACGTGAAGGAAAAGGTCCTTCGCTGTTTTGTCGAAAACCGCGTGAAATGTTGAGTTATTAACTATTGAAAATGGCCACATATATGGAGGTTTCTTTAGTTAATAATTCAAGAATTTGCCTGATCGTTTGTGAAACGGTAAGTGACCTTTTTATTCGCGATGACCTGATCATCTACAAGTATACAAATATACGGCTGTCGTAGCGACAGGTTCAAAGTTCGAGATTCAAGGTTCGATGTAATAATGTCTAGCGCTAAGTGCAACGGCTGTCATGTACTCATAGATCAGACCATTCTAAACGAAAAATTCTCCACTATTTTGCAAATAACCTCACAGATTTTTGAGTTATCAATTAAAAAAGTTTCTTACATGGCTATTTTAAATAATTGGTAACTTAAAGTTTTGCGTGGTTGTTTGCAAAATGTCAGAGGATTTTCTTGTTCATATTGATCTAAACCAAATATATGACGGATGAAACGGCTTACTTAGACACCCTGTATGTATTATTATCAAATATCGAAATATCGACATTGACGGTCTAACAAGAATATGTGTGTAGAAATATTATACAATTATTAAAGGATGGACTAATTATTTTGAGATTTGGAAAAACTTCGAAATTAATACACGTCTAAGAGTGCTAATTTTTAGTATATAAAACTTTGTCTCTGAAACACATTATACTTTTATTCCCAATTGAACCAACATTTTAACGTCGCTATTTTTGCAGGAATTATTCCCATTTGGCTTCATTTTCTGATATCGTTGCTTTCGTAAGAAATCCACATTTCAACAACGATATTTTATTTTAATGTTTCAATTTTATTCGGGCGGAACGCGTGTACACGTGGCACATTTTTCCTTTATGTTCCTGTCACGGAGCACCGTGTAATCACATTCAGTTATGCTCGCAGAAGCAGCCGTCTCTTGAATTCTTCAGGATCCAATCCATGTATCGCGTAACTCTCGTGTATACACCCGGTTTGTTTTTCCGCGCGCACCCGTCTCCCCAGGAAACGATGCCGATAAGCTCGTATTTTTTGTCCTCGCGCTCCGCTATCAAAGGTCCGCCACTGTCTCCCTGTAATGTAACAAAAATTGCATCGCTCGCTGCGCACTCGCCCCGATAATACACGTAACACAATCGTGTTGTGTCAACTTGTAAGGTTAAACGCATCTTTGCCTCATACTGAGAAAAAGATTTCCTCAAATTTCATCAATTTTACCGCATCCAAACAAATTTCGCCATTGACGTGTCCCGAAAGAAACTAATGTTTCGATTAACAAGTACGATTGCTAGACATTTTCCACGAAATATGTATCGTTATCTTGAATAAGAAATTTGTTTGAAACGAAAGATAATTTTCTTGTAAAGAACTTATTTGTTTCATTCTACATATTTATTGTAACCAAATATTGTTTTATTTGGTTAAAAGATATTATTTCAAACAATAGCGTTCTTTCTGTCGAGCAATAGTTTTCTTAAATGAGACTATACAGTTTTTACTCGAACAAATAATATTTCGTATAAGTGTACGTTGTTTCTACGAAACAAATTTTAGTCAAGTAAATCGAAATACTAAATATAAAGAAGCCTTTTTCTCTGCGTATAATATATTATCAATTATATCGCGCGTTGCACGCGTTGATAATATTGCATCGTAATATTTATCCTGTCGTACAGCTTTCATCGGCAACTTTTATCATAATTGCATCTTGCATTTCAATTTGTTCGCTATGTGCGTGTATGGCAAAGATGATAGGCCAGTTACCTGACACGAGTCCTTCTTCCCTTCCCGATAACCCGCGCACAACATGTTGTCCGAAATCATGCGGGGACTGTAGCTGGTATTACGGCAAGCCTGAAGACTCATGACCGGTACTTCCACTTCCTGAAGGAGGCAGGACGGTTTACCGTTTTCTTGCAACGTACCCCAGCCTGACACGATCGCGTTTGTCCCCACGTACTCGTTATCTGAAATGTAATTCGTGCGCTAAGGACACGTTCACAGTGGGGAAAGAAGAGCCGAGATTGCACTTACTCAACATCAATGGCAAGCATATCGGCCGTATCGTGTCGCCCAACGGCACTCTCTCGTTCAGGCGGAGGAGCGCGATGTCATTGTTGAAATTTAGGAAGCTGAAGTCACCGGTCATGATGCGCACCACGTATCTCGTTTCCGGTCCTTTCTCGGTACATCTGTCGTGTTCCCCGAAAGTGACCTTAATCATGAACCACATGAATCTGGAAAAAAGACTAGAAGAACCGATCACACTCGCCTGACAGGCGAAATTGCGATGGGAAATCAATGAAAATGGATAGATGAAGATGGAAGATGGAGAATGGATAGAAAAGGAGAATCGGCCGGCTCCGATCGTTCGACCGTTCTTTCGTCTAATAATTAATTCATCACGCTGAGTCGATAATAATACGGTACGAAGTTTCTTATATCGAAAATATTCGACGTGACAACGAACCTGTGACGAATTCTTCGAGAAATTAATTGTACACTGCTACAATGAAGTCTCACTTAATTTGTATGATTAACTGATACGGGATAACGCGCGCGGTTAAGTAAATTTAAAGCGGCAAATTATTTGCGGATAATTAAAAATTCGAATCGTCAACGGAGCCATTTGGCATTCCTCGGACGTAGAGTTAACAGTGCCGAGCGTTTTCCTTGTAACATAACACTAAGAAGAGAAGGCAAACATGAAGTTCGACTTATTTACGTATCTAGTAGATAATAATACCGGCGAACACGAGTAGTGATTTTACGCTTAAACAGTTATACTAATTCGTCGACCGTGGAAAGTCAGCTTCGGTGTATTTGCACACTTAATACTTAGTACATTTGTGCGGAATTTAATTTCGAAAATGCGTAATTTTCGTAACACTCGCCAAGTATAGAATGGAATCGAAATAAATCAAATCTACCTGTTCGAGTCTCGGGAATGTTTCGGTCCGGAGAAAATTGCTGGACGATTAAACGTCGAAAGGTGCTCTCACGACGAACGTTGCGCAACAATTAGAAGTAAGATCGTTGATACGAGGTAATAATTTCGCTTCCATCTCCAATATGCGAAACACGTCCGAGCTATACTTACCCTTTCACGCAGTGCGCGGCCGTGAGCACGTAGCGATCATTTATAAGCGTGCCTCCGCAGTAAAATTTGTTTAAGTACGATAATCTAGCTATCCATGGAAACTCATTCACGCTCGTCGTCTGCCCCCCGACTATACGACTTTCTCCGTTCCGTACCCCACAACCTAGACAGCATCGATCATTGTATAATTCGTACATTTCTTTATTATTTACATTGTATTATTGTACATTTTTTTTTTCACGACGGTGTTGAGCGTAACTTCTGACGGAGATCGGCATGATACGATCGAATGAAAGTTACTTACTGCAGTAACAGGGCTCATCGGAAGAGGAAGGCGGCTTGTCGGTGGAAGGCGGCTTATTGCCGAAAAGTCCGAACAAATTCTTCGTCTTGTCGCTCAATACGCCGGCCTGAGATCAAAGTGACCACGTAAATTAGCGAATATTGTGTGCTTCGTTCTTCAAATGATAATCGAGAAGAAGATGATTCGACACTTCCGTACACGCGAGATACGATTCCGTTCTCACCTGTCCGTATTTTTCCATCGCCGAGAGCAGAATAAACAGTAAGCCCAGGTAGCGCAGACTCTTCATGTTTTCTCCCGCGACTCGATTGAACGTCTTGGCGCCGATAATTGCACACTTTTAACTCGGATTCGGATTTACCGTGACGATACTTTGAGTGATGGAGTCGCCACGCGGTGGCACCGTCAGGAACATGTCCCTGACTGAGAGCGACTATGGACAGTGTCCTACGGGCGGCTGAGGAGGACTGAGGTCGAAGAGATAATTGCTATTCCGGAAGGGAAGGAGGGCACAGCCGACCGGCTGGTATCTGACCAGTTCATGTTCAGGGTCGAATCACGGTTGACTGTTATTGACCGTCACCAGGGCCACGACGGCGTCGAAAAATTATCATACTAAGAGAGTCCTCTCGAGCTCCCGGGCTCCTTGTTTTGACCAACTCTCTTGCTATTAATAATGGAACTCGAAAAGAACTCGGTGCTTTTTCATTATAGCCGGTAATCTCACTGACATTTTAGTCGCCGCCATCGAGAGAGACGGAGAGAAATTCAGGAATAAAGTAAATTATTCGTATTTGCTTGCGTGTAAAAAAGGACCCCTTTTTTTAGCGAATTATATATTGAGATAAGATCTTTACGCAGGCTAAACGTTTCTCGCAGCGAATAATAAATAGACAGAAGACCGAGTATGAATCAATAATCTGCTATTTCAAACGACGATCTCTTCAAACAAGCCTCTTCAAACATTGATTTCAAGTAACGGAAACTATAATTTCACGAAGTATCAACAGATACCCCCGGCCGCAACGCGCATTGCGAGGTTCAGATAAGAGTGCACAATGCAGGAAGGGAACAGCCTCAGGAAAGATCGTACACGTGGACGGCTGATCTGTACCTTTTTATATGCACATACGCGTCCGATGCGTCATCCGGTACCGTTCGGCCAGAAATTCAGTCGCAAACTATACTGTATTAATTATCGGCCGCGGCAATCAGGTCGCTTCGGGAGAACGTGATACGGTCATGCCGGTGTAACCATTAAATCTTTGTGCATATTCGGTACATAAATTCTCGTCAAGTTAATTAGTAGCCGCCCGCACCCGATCTCGTTATCTCGTGCCAACGGTATATTATTTTCTAGAACGGAGTTTCGGCTGAAGAAACAGGTTTCAGGTTATTTAAAAGAAAAAAAAAGAAAAAGTGAAGAGCATGCACTCTCTCCCGACCGAATAAGATTAAAACATTATAATGAAAAATCGTTGTTCAAACTTATATATCCCCTACAGAAGGAATATGTCGGAAAATTAGACCGAGCGAGAGTAATTCTTGCAGAAATATGCAATGTTAGAACGCACCGATTGAAAGCAGAAGAACAATGTGATTTTTCACGAAGCAAGAGAATTTTCTACCAAATATTCAGCGTCACGGAGAAAACAGATTTGCTAGAACAGTTTTATTAACATAGCGACAGCAAAACAAATTTGTTTGGACGACAGAAAAATTTGTTAAGAATACGAATTATTGTTTACTGGATTTATGGACAGCAAGATCATTCGGTCGTGCCAACTAAATGTTATTGCTGTCGCAACAGCGTTTTGCTTTACGACAGCAGAATTATTTTCTCCCTGTAACACATTTTTTTGGCTATATTGACGAACAATTTGCTGTTCCAGTAAAACCCGTTTTCTCCGTGGATTGTTCACCGCGAGGAAACAGTGCGCCGCGGCGTATTAAACGCCGCGGAATTAACTGTGGGAAAGGACAAACGGAACTCGAGGAAACAGCCGGCAGGCTGAGTGTCGTTGAGCGACGAGAGCGCGATTCTGATAAATGATTTTGTATATCCGAGAGAGTATACCCTCGATCGGGTTTACAGGGGCCCGCATCGGATTGCATCGTCCGATCGCCGCGTGTTCTATTTCTACACCGCACGGAACATCGTCGTGCATCCTTCGCGACCATTTTCAAAGCAAGCTCTATC
This sequence comes from Dinoponera quadriceps, assembly GCF_001313825.1. NCBI lineage: Eukaryota > Metazoa > Arthropoda > Insecta > Hymenoptera > Formicidae > Dinoponera > Dinoponera quadriceps. The sequence continues at coordinate 33,537 of NW_014556432.1, forward strand.
GAGAAACACTTCCTATCGGCGGCTGCCGCTCACGATCTTGCCCGGATATTTATTCGGAGCGCGGCTCCGCATCCCGCATAATGCGACGTTTATCCCATTTTTCCGCCGTTCTCGCAACGATGCGAGCGCGGCGCGCGAGCTTTCGTGCTTACGGCGATAATAACGCGGGTGATGTCACCCGCGAACGCGTCCACTCGAGGGGGGGGGGGGGGGGTAAAGGGGGGGGGGGGGGTAAAAANAAAAATATAAATTATGCTCGTGTATAGTGCCGTGTATATATGCGCGTGCCTGTGGTGGTATGTAACGTGACATATGCCATCTGGTACACTTCCTCGTTCGTCGGGAAGCATCGCCACGCCCGCGGCGCGTTGAAAACTTGTCGCCGGAGTAATTAGGACTCTCGCCCGCGCGCATCTCTCAAATACGCGTGCGCGATTGCTTCTTTAATTATTGACAATCTTGAATAATTGCTTACAAAGTTATTCGTCGCACTTCGTCGGGAAATCACGGCACGCTCGCTACGATCCGTGTGATGACTTCGAAACGAATTTCAGAATATATATTTGTTCGTCGATAGAGAATTCTCGTTGGTTGGAAGGTCGGATTTTTATATAAAATGGTATGTGTTTATTATTATTATTATAGGATATCTTCCCCCCCCCCCTCACTTTCTCCCTCTCTTTTTCTCTCTTATCACGACTCGAATAATGCTTAATGATGTACGATTAATCTTTCGCGAGATACCCTTATCGGCAACCTCAAAATATTATATTTCGCAATTGTAAAAATAGAACGCTACGCAATCATGTGACACGTTGTCAAACAGATGCGCCTATTTGCGCGATATTCGCTCGGGGAAACCGATTTTTCGATCTCCGTCTCGCGAAGAAAAGAAGAAAGGAGACAGATGAGAGAGAGAGAGAGAGAGAGAGAGAGAAAAGAGTAAAGAAAAAAACACACGGACGGATCGTCGCGTTCGGGCGCGTTTCTCGTAAATGGAGAAAGTCATAAATTGGCGAATTAAGCCGTGGAGTTTCCAGTTTCTCGCCGCGAAAAAACGCTTTCCAGATACATAAATGCGTTCGTTCGCGCGTGCGCGCGCCTCCGATCACGAGCTATTTACGCCCACCTGAGTAATATATAATTGGATAAACTCGGCGGGGCGCGAGGAGTGCTATCCATCGCGAATGAACAACGGGCTCGCAATAACTGCATAACTGCAAATTTAACACGACCAGCCGGGCAATTATACGGCCGAGAAAGTCACTCCGGAGTCGAGCGCATCGGATTCGCGCGCGCGCCTCGTCACGGTTGTACGGCCACATTCGCGATCGTTCCACGCCGCGGCGGTCGCACAAAATGATCCGTATTCATTTTGCGGTTTCGGTACGGATCGTTTCTTAGCCGGGAGAGGGACGGGGGGATAATGGAGAACGTGACACGTCCGGGGCCGCGGTAGATCAAGGTGAAGAAGCCCACGGCGTCGGGAAAATTGAGGCTCTCCCTCCGCGCTACACGCGCCGAGAACATTGCGAGGAAAGCCGCGAGAGATTTTCCGCGTTTCGACCTACCGAGTCGAAATTTTTCATTTCCTTCCAGTTTTCAAGCGATAACGGAAGAAACGGAAATAAGTTATAGCATTTATTGTGCTCCTTCAATGCCACTGAGAGAATTTAGTCCTCTGAAGTCTAAATTTTCGTTCTACATTGAGTCCTCAAATGGGAAGAATATAGTAATAACTTCCTTTTTTTTGTAAGACCAAAATTTCGACTATGGTTCCGTTTAACAAGTCCTACAAATTTCGTTCCCTTAATCACCGCCTTCTGCGCTTCAATTCCGCGTTTCCCCGCGAGCGAATCTTCGAGACGCCGAGTCCGTCGGAAAGCGCGCGTTCCGCCGCTCGAAATAGCCGGGGGGGATTTTTTCCAAAAAAAACTTGGAACACCTTGTAGGTGAGGATGAGAAAGCTGTCGGGAGGACGTTGCCCGTCGAATCCTGCGTCGCTCGACCGATCGCATTAATAACGCTCGATCGTTGAATTTTCGCCGTTCGTTACGTGTCGGAACGGCGCGATTTGGGAAAAGCCGAGCAAATCGAAGCAGCGCACGGCGGGAGAAAGGCGGCTAAACTCGGACAGGCTTATTCACTCGGCCATGAATGCGCGGTGTTCTCGAATTCCTCGCTAATGCGAAAAAAAAAAAGGAGGAGGAATTAGAGCCAGTTTTATAGACTTTTTAGCCGGCGCGAGGCCGCGAATAACGCTTCGCGTTAATAGCCCGCTCTCGGTCAGATCGCTCGAGAGAGCTCGCCGACGAATTTATCCCCGTCGTTTTCGTCCACCCACGGGGTGATGTCGGGGTGATTTTCTCGGCGAACCTCCGGACGCGAGCCGACGGGACGAGGGAACGATCGCGCTTCTGCGCTCGCGAGATTAAATCGGAAAACGCGCTCGCACGCCCGTGTCGGATTCGCGGATAAGCGCAAGCAAACTCTACGAGCGTGGTTTCTCACGAGGCGCGGAGGAGACGAGGAGCGGCTCGGTGTTTTAAAAAGAGCTCCGGAGCCGTTTTATTATTCGGCGACGAGGAAAGGAGCAGCCGTAGACGGTTCTCGTGTCACGGGACCATTACGAGTCTAAATTCGCCCGCCGCCGCCGCTGGTGGTTAGCCGCGAGTAACGAGTTAACTCCGTAATGCGCAATCCAATTTCCACCTTATCTGACGTGATACATAATACAGGACGAATCGCGATTTTCAGCGTAATGAAAGATTAAAACGCCGAGGGAAAGGTGCACGGCGCGCCCGGCGCTGTGTGTAGTTAGCGATCGCTTTGCATGATTCAGAGGAGATTCGCGTAAATTCCGAGCCTCGTAGAAATGTAAACGCGACGGCGCGAGACGAGCGCTCGCCTCGGCGTGCCGAAAATCGCGCGCGCCGGAGGAGGGAATTATTCGCCGCGGCGCGGATGGATTTGACTCTCGCGGAGCGCGTCGCAAGAGGCACACCGAATCCCCGGATAGGGCCTTATAGCAGAACCACTTATTGGTTTTACCCCTTTGGAATGTTCGTCTTGAGCAACGCACAGTCTCGTGTCTGGAGTCTTAAACTAAAAGCCGGTCTGTTTGCGATCGATGACAAGTCTCTGTATAATAAAAAAATAAGATAATTTAAACAGATTCGAGACGTGATATATCGTCTTAAAATGACAAGTCAGCCATTCTGCTAAAGCCCTTAGAATATTTCTAGTAAGAATATGGACGGTGCACGGGACGATGTCTATCGTCGATTGGCTCTTCGATCTGTCATAAGAAGTGGGGAGATATAAGAAGGAAAATTGAATGAATTATTGTGTATACACTGATAAATAATAATATTCACGTGATTTTATATACAAGTTAATTATATATATGTATATATATATATATATATATATATATAAGTTTTATAAGTTTTATGTATGTAAGTTAATTTTATATAAAAAAAGTGTGCCAACATTCTTTAAAATATATTTTATTCCGAAACTTTTTACACTCAAATACTCGTTTTCTTTACGTGTACTTTATGTATTAGTTAAAATCTAATCAGACTAAAGTGCTTCAAGTAGCTTAGAGACAGGTGAATTTGTATATTGTCGATCCAGAGTTAAAATTCTACTGAGGCTGATTATTATTTTTTGTTATTTCCTTGTGTGACGAGCACAGTGAAGCAAATTGTCAGGCATCGTTCTGCATTCGTTTACGCGCATGCTTCGTAGGTTCAATTTAATGTTATATTCAATATTGTTATTAATGAATATATTAATACATATATAATGAAACATGACTTTAATTTACTTATTACTTTCATAATTACTTATCAACGTTACTTAATCGTGCATATAATTAATAATCTCCTAACCTTAACAAATTAATTAATTAAACATATATACATAGATATAAAAAATATTAATATATTTTTGCTTCAAACGCAAGATACCGATTTGGTTAGGTTAGGTTACAAGGATAGTTTACTTTCACACACAACAATCACGTCACAACTTTCATAAAATGTTATATTATTTATTTTGAAATCTTTCCGTGTCCCTGTTACCTTTTGGTTCATCTTTGGATTAGCGTTGAGATGACACAGATGAATCATGAAAAGCCGGCCACAGGTCCCCTTAATGGCGACGTTGTCCATACTCTAACTGGAGGTACTCCAGAGGCGGATTGCGATCGCGAATTGGTCGGGTCGGGTTGTCGAGACGGAGGTGAACGGGATCGAATGCGCGGATTGATCGCCGGTTTCCCGCGCGTAATACCGCGCTCGATTGCCCCCGCGTCTGATCTTCGGCTGTCGGAATCACGCGAAATTTTCGAGTCCCACGCTTCGCCGGCGGGCGCTGATTCGCGCCTGCAATTCTGTCGTTTAATTCGCTTCCGATTCGATTGCGCCAGCCGGGGGCGAGGATTTCGTCGCCGGCGGCGACGGATGGTCGGCTTCCCTGAATGCAGGTCGCAACTTTCGCGGGCGAAAAATGCCGCGCGGCGCGACGCGAAACGACCGCTGCAGCTGGCACTGAGTGCTGTTCACGTGTACCCATAATTTTGCAATTACACCGGACACCGTGTGAGTCACTCGTGCCGATCGATCGGCAGCGTTCGAAATATTTGCAATACCGGCCACCGCCGAGAATAGAGCCTGACGGCTCTCTCTGAACCGCGCGCGTGCAGAGTTACGCGCTTCTCGGGCGAAAACGTTTAAATTCTCCACGTCTCTCTCTCTCTCTCATTAGACGCACATCGGATGTGCAATTAGATATTAAGCAGGACTCCCGAATCCTGAAACGTAGGGCTTGCTTCGATTTGAACGTTTCTTTTATTTCGGGCTACTTAACCCTACCTCGAGATTGAATTCGCAAGAAGAGCCCCTCGGGCTCAATCAACTCGAGTGCCCCGCTGACCTCTCGACATTCCGTGGAAAAAGATCGACCTCTGGGATCGTCTCCCGTGTCGAATCCATCGCGGGTAAACCCACAGCGGATGTTCACGCATATATACGGCACACGCACCGTATATTCGACGTGCGTCAATTAAGAGCAACGCGCGGCGAGAGCGCACAGTCGACCGCTAGACGACAAGCGCTAATGCGCCCGAGTAGGATAAGTAGGTACGTACATACCCACGTACATGCGTTTGATCACCGGTATCGCCGCGCGATACGGTAACGTCGCGCGCGAGATACGGTAAGACCGTGATTACACCGGCGGCCAATCGGGTTATCGTCGCGCCGGTACATCGCGCGTTTTCATGCACGGACCACGTTAGGTACTTAGTGAATCATACCGGACGGAATGCGATGTGGCAATGTGCTCTCGCTATGGCTTTACGGCGAGAGAGCTCCGCGGCTCTTCGTGCCTCGGATCGGTAAAAGGCCGCAGGGAGACGCAAGGAGAGAGAGAGAGAGAGAGACGGCACGTCCGCGAGGCACAACTACCACCGTCGCCATCGCTACACCATCACGCTTCGCCGGTTTCTCTCTCTCTCTCTCTCTCTCTCCGTTTTTCTTCTTCCACCGTTTCGTTTCCACCTCCGAGGAAGTCGCCCGGATGCACGATGCCCGGTTGCGTCACGTTTGACCCGGTGCGCGATTCCGCGCAGAATGGAGAACGCGGAGTCTCCGCGCTGACAGGGCTCTTCGCTCTTCTTTCCTCTAACGTATTCCGCGCGCACACACAATGTTACCGTATAATACGGATATAATAATAAAACGTATGCATTGTTAACTGCGCGAACGTCGCAGGGAGTTCGTTGAATATGACCCTCCCTATGAAGAGGCTCTCTTTGTGAAGTATTATTTTTTTTTTTTTCGTTTTTTTCTTTTTTAATGAAACGTCGCTTTCGCCGCCGGTGACGTTTCACCGACGACGAAAGAGGTTGAGCTTTTCATAAAGGGATAATTTTATAAGGATCCTGCGACGTGTAGAGACGTATTTCCGCGGGATATTAATAATCCGGGGATAACCGGATACGGGAAAGGATTTCGCCGCGCGTCCGCGTATCTCGGGGGGTGATTTACGACGGTGACGGCGTGTTATTGTGTGACATTTTAGTTTTGACGTGGCCGTGGCGCGAAAGATCTCTCTCTCTCTTTCTCTCTCTCTCTCTTTCCCGGGAATTTCGCACGGATTCACGGAAGTTGACGAATGTCCTAAATTTAAATGCACCACCGCTGCGAGACACCGGAGATTACTGAAAAAAACATGAACGTTGTCGGGTGTACTTTCAAATTACAATTTGTACACCTCCGAGTCCTCTGGCACACAATAAAAACCATTTCGTATTCGTATTGAAGTCGGTTCTTGTTAAAATTTCTATGTTAAATTTTTAATATATCCGTGCGTTGGTTTAACATATTGTGTTTATGTTGTCTCAATATATTTTCTATTGAATTTATATATATTTCCGACATGTGTAAGTGTTAAAATAACATTTTATACTTCTCTCTCTCTCTCTCTCTCTCTCTCTTTGTCTGTCTGTCTCAGTTTCAATTAACATGATATAAATGTTAATTTTTTGTTAATTCTTGACATAATATTCGTGTTATTTTCCAATATTCCAAATTCGTGTTACTTTCCATACTCACCTTGTATTAAATTAATTGTGTTAAATTAACATATTTTGTGGCCCGTTTGGGTCATGTAAAATAGATTAAAATTTTTTACCGCGCAGTTTATACCTCGTGAGTTTCGTATTTTGTATACTTTATTAATTCCCCCGTTACACCAAGGCTAATAAAATTGCCTCGAATCAACGACATTTGAATATTTCTCGAGCGTACAGGCCGCGATGGTCTGAAAATTAATGTTCATGAGAAGCAGGTAGATTGACAATTCTGAAGTACGTGCCTGAAAACGTCCGTCCTTTAAGCTTCGTTGCCTCTCGCCTCGAATCCTCTCGTGATGAAAAAAAAAAAAACATTCCCGCGTCACCGTCTCGCGGCTTTACGTAATTTAAGAACGCAAATTACCAGCGAGTTTCCAGCCGGCCGGGATATCGGCTATGATTCATCGCGTTGTCGAGTAGGAAACGCCGTGAGATCCAGCAACTAACGCTCTAAACGCGTCCTTGGTCTAGCTGTTCGTCAGAGGTCCATGATCTTCTTGCCCATTAGACTCGAACGACCCCGTTCGTTTCCTCGTCTCGCGCTCCAGAGAGAGAGAACGGTGCGAGGGGGGGGGCTGATTCTCAAAAATAACACGTAACGCGTTTATTACGCTACTTTTAACGCGCTGTTACTTTGGACGCGACGTTCTGGCCCAACCCAGAAAGAGAGGCTCGTAAAAGCAAGACTGCATTTAAGACATCCTTTGTGAAGCAACGAGGACCCCCGAGTGCTTCCTGTTGTCCTACAATAAGATAAATAGATACTTATTTTCGAATCGCTCCATGCTAAAGGTCTCGAAATGTCACTCGATGCTAAGTGAAGCCATTCGTTCGGCGGAGAGATCACCGCGTCGAGATTTGTTTTGTATGAAAATATATCCGTGGCGAGAAGAAATGAAGCAACATCGAGACAATACCCGGTAATTGCGATCCAAGGGGAGAGGAAAAAAAAGAGAGGGAAGCGCCGTTGACACGTGTGCGAATAATAAACGAAGCTATGAGCTTCTTTCTCCGTCCTACACCCCTCTCTCTCTCTCTCTCTCTTTCTCTTCACACGGTCCACCGGTGGAACACGCTCTCCCGTCGATACATCGAGACGATCGCATCGCGAGCGCATCGATCGTGCTCGTTAAAAAAGAAACTTTCTACCGGCCGGTGAAAGCAGCGGATTGAAAGCGGTATAATTTCGACGAAGTCCGATCTTCCGATGCTACAGATATGAAAAAGAGTACACCCTCGCCCGCCGATCGAGCAACGAACGAGCGTTTCTACCGAGTCACGAAGAAGCGCGCGCGCGCCTCCTCGGCGTTCGAAATCAAAGCACTCTCCGGTATCTCGAAAGGGCGACATTTCCCCGCACCGTCGTCGGTGCCCGGAAGAAGAAACTTCCCGAAGAGGATATCCGGTGAGTTCTCGCTCGTCGTTTCGCCGGTTTCCTACTCGGAAATCCTACCGCGCGTTACCGAACGAACACCCTGTGCATGAGGCGTTTGGAGCCTTAGCGAGAGAGGGGCGGGGGGGGGGAGGTAGAGCCGGCCGGCTGTTTGGCGAGGGGGGGGTGAGTCATCGGCCGACCGGCTGGTCAGCNGGTGGAGTGAGTCATCGGCCGACCGGCTGGTCAGCCGGCGGTGGCGACATCCGGCGGGGCGGCGCGGCGGTAGCGGCGCCGGCGGACGCGGCTGCGAAATCAGTCGCGAAACGCCACGCCCGGTGCAACGTGAACGACGGGAGAGAGAGAGGATCGACGACGACGACGACGACGGGGAACTCGCCGGCGGAGTCGCGAAACGACAGCCGCGCGCTCGCGACTTGGACGTCGTCGTGCGTAAGTGGATTATCATTTTTGAAGCATATCGACGCGCGGCCTATATCACATCCGCTCCTTCCACGGCGGTGCGCGCGCGCGCGCGCGCGAACGAATTTCGAGCGATTTCATTTCGCGAAGCCGCGGAGGAAGAAAAGCCGGCTCGCGCGAGTCTGCGCGCCGGCTCGGCGGAGACTCGCGCTCAGCGCTCGTCTCGCCGCGAGAGACAGTTCTCATCCGACCTGGACGACGAGGAGGAGGTGTACGCGGAGAATTGAGAGCCAGCGTCCCCGAGCGTCGGATTTTCGCGGGACTCTGCCCGCTGGTGGTTGTCGGCCGCCCGAGCGAGTTCGCTCCTGCCCGAGTGAGTCATCGGCCGCTTGTTTCGGCCGCTTCTTTTTTTCCCCTCTTTCCGCACCGTCCTCGTCGGCCTTGTCCGTTGCTGCTGCTGCTGCTGCACCGCTCGAAAGTTGAGTTTGCATGAGAGCCGCGTTTTCGGGCCGCGATTCAACCTTCGACGAAAGTTGCGAAAGTTTGCACGCTTGTGTGATAGTATCCTTTATTTTTCAAGTCTCTCATCCGCGTTTGTATTTTTGAATTTCGCGGCACTCGCGCGTTCCGAAAGTTGCTCCGGTCTGGTATTATTTAAGAAACGTAAAATCCGACATTTCGGGAGACCACGTCGCTTTTGGTATCCCCACTTTTGATTCGTCGTCTGTGGAAGTTCTCGACTTTTCGGAAATTTCGCGATCTGGAATCTCGGTTGCGATGTCGCCAACGAGAGCAGGATTCCTCGGAGGGAAAGCCCCGACCCCGCGCTTTAGAAACCTCAAGTTCGCCCCGGGAATTCGGGGTAAGCGGCAATTATCGATAGTTGATTAACCTTAATCAACCGACAGTATCTAGAAATTCCCGAGCTAATTATCGCGTATATCATACATTTCGCAAGCGAAAACGTGAGACTGATAACTCACGATTGTTGGCGCGCTCGATTTCTTCATTCATTCCGATTTTCTCAGACACGGTTTCCGTTTCTCCGGGATGCACGGAACGCGAAGACCGGATCGGCAAATAGAGTGCTACGCGATTTTACGCGCGAGCGGAGTAAAATCCGCGTTCACTGCGGGATTGATAACCCGATGTGCGAAATGTTTCGTTTTCGAGTCTCTTCTCGTTCGCGCGCGCGCGCGATGCGGCGGTCGTTCTTGGTGCACCGGATACGTGATAACGCGGTAAAACGCGTTGATTTACTCCGAAGCGGCAACCGCGAACGCAGGCAGTCGGCTCCGATGAACATTGGTTCAACGATCGTTCCGCGAGCGAGAACCTGGATGTACTTATGCGCGTGCCACCTACATAATTCATATCGGTATGGAGAAGCCGCGCTTTTGACGTGGAAGGAGGAGAAACGACGCGAATGTGGCGATTCGCGGAAAATTCGCGTGTTCGCGCATGAGAAAGGAGGAGAGAGAGAGAGAGAGAGAGAGAGACGATTGGTCGATTTAAATTCACGATCGAGAGCAGCGTAAAGGCAGAAAGAAATGGCCGTTTTCTTGGAGTACCGCGCGCCGTTTTCTTCCTTCCGCGCGCAGTCAGGCTGCTGTCGCACGGCACGGCCGACACATGTAATCTAATATTTCCGTGTAATTTATATCGCCGGGAGGCCGCAAAAAGCGTCCGCACGCCGGTCTCTCGAATCCGTACCAACGGTGCGCAAGTACTTTATCTTCGGTTTCTTGGACCGCGCACCTGGATTAAAGAGAAACATTTCGCGACTCCTCCCCCGTCTCCTTCACAATATTATATATATACGAAATATATTGTTCTCAAAAAAAAAAATATATATATATATAAAGAGAAACATTTCGCGACTCCTCCCCCGTCTCCTTCACAATATTATATATATACGAAATATATTGTTCTCAAAAAAAAAAATATATATATATATAAAGAGAAACATTTCGCGACTCCTCCCCCGTCTCCTTCACAATATTATATATATACGAAATATATTGTTCTCAAAAAAAAAAATATATATATATATAAAGAGAAACATTTCGCGACTCCTCCCCCGTCTCCTTCACAATATTATATATATACGAAATATATTGTTCTCAAAAAAAAAAATATATATATATATAAAGAGAAACATTTCGCGACTCCTCCCCCGTCTCCTTCACAATATTATATATATACGAAATATATTGTTCTCAAAAAAAAAAATATATATATATATAAAGAGAAACATTTCGCGACTCCTCCCCCGTCTCCTTCACAATATTATATATATACGAAATATATTGTTCTCAAAAAAAAAAATATATATATATATAAAGAGAAACATTTCGCGACTCCTCCCCCGTCTCCTTCACAATATTATATATATACGAAATATATTGTTCTCAAAAAAAATATATACATATATATATATAAAGAGAAACATTTCGCGACTCCTCCCCCGTCTCCTTCATAATATTATATATATATATGAAATATATTATTCTTAAANTATATATATATATATATAAAGAGAAACATTTCGCGACTCCTCCCCCGTCTCCTTCATAATATTATATATATATATGAAATATATTATTCTTAAAAAAATACATACATATATAATATTGTGAAGGAGATGGGGGAGGAGTCGCAAAATGTTTCTCTTATATATATATATATATTCGCTCATATATATATATATATATGAGCGAAACGTACAGCTAACCTGCTCCTTAGGACAACTTGCCCTGCTGCGGCAACCTTCGTCCCGGTCTCTTCCACGGACGCATACAGATGTACCGAGAAAAAGATTTCTTTAGATTTAGTGTATGTGTTTGACTTGGGTTTATTTGAGATAAGCAACATAATATCAAATATCATTTTGTCTAAATGAAAGTGTTGCTTCACTTGACCGCGTTGTTCGGCAGAAAAGCCAATATTACTTTGAAGAAATAATATATTTCGTTTTCAATGAAAACAAAAATTACTACATATTAAATATCCTTCCACTGGAACAAAGAAGCTCTCTAATATCTTTCTAACATGCGGTATTACTTATTTCAAAGAATTCATTGTCCGTGATAACCATCGTGATGTTCCCCATGAAAATACGAAAGAAACACGTTGTTTTACGTAAAGGGATATTTGCCGATTGAGGGAGCGAACGTTTGCTCTGTCCCCAAAGGGCAACTTGGTCTCGATCGGAGAAATTTCATCAGAAGCGAAGAAATCCCGTCTCTCTACCGTTCATTCAACGATTCCGTCACCAGTCGCGACTGTTTCGCAACTACCTCGCGGCGTCCCAGGTAAACGAGAAGATCCGCACACGTACGTCCGAGGCCACCAGCGGAACACCCCTTGGTGAACGCGATCTATTACGTGTGCGGTCGATTGTACGAAGCGCCACGCGTTATCTCGCGAGCCGTGCACGAGGCATTCATTCATAGTCTTATCGTGGCGTCGCTATCAATGCGCGCAGCTGGTAACGTGGTTACTATAAGCGACCTTGGAGCGCCCGACATCACCACCGTCGTCGTCGTCGTGGTGTGTCGTCGTCTCGTCGCCGCCTTGAATGCACGGGAGAAAGGCGCGGTAGAGAGAATTCATCAAGCGGGTGAAACACTCGTCGTCCTGCTGCCTGCCTCACATTCGAGCCCACGTATTCCTGCCTGCGTATTCTCGCTCTCACCCTCGCGCCGCCTCGCGCTAACAATGTTGCCCGCGCGTTTTCGCTGAATCCTCCGGAGAGGCACGTAGGAATCGATAACGCGCGCGCGCCACGCAGGATGTTTCTCTACCTCGCGCTCCTTCGTTCTCCATCTTCTCGCCTCCGCCTGCGAGATCGAGGGGAGGAGGATGAGCGGACTCTCCTTCCCCCGGGACGTCGTGCTTCTCCCCTTCGCAGAACGAAATAACTAAAGATAGACCCCGCGATCGCCGACGGAGGCATCTTCGCCAATTATCGCACGCGCGATCCTTGTGTACTCGTCGAACGATGTAGCCGGCGATTATCGATCGTTACGGCCGCGCATTAGCCCCCTTTGCTCGACTCCCGATGCGTCACCGATGTCCATGCGGATGTCCCCCGGGTGAGCGTCGCCGTTGCTGACAACCGGTATTCGCGATCCGCTGGATTTCCTCTCGCGGGATGTGATTCCTCGATTCTCGCGCGCCGTTTCTTGTCTCCTGAAATTAAATCGCCACGGCAACCGGAAGTTTCCCAGGTGGCTCCTTCGCCGATGGAATAATCTTTCTCTTCTCTCTTTGGTTTTTTGTTTTTCATTCAGTCGGGAAATTTGGCGGAGCAGGGGAAGAGGCGGCGAGTACGCGTAAAAGCGGACCGATGGTTAAATTAATATCC